>NC_033645.1:953285-987883 GCF_001540865.1 Ananas comosus
CCCCAATAGTTGAGGGGGGCAGGGGGCATCAATAGAAAAAAGAAGAAGTTATGTTGAGGTGCCCATAGTATTCATACATTTTTTTCTTAACCTATTCTTGCACCTGCAAAATGGTATTTAACTGCAGATATCTCAATATCTTAGATTCAAAGAATACCTCCAAGAGCAAAAAAATAGTTTTAAAGCTCTTTCAGGTAAATGAAGGCCAAAAAATTTAATTGACACATATTTCTAGCCTCAGAGTTACTAACAAAAGCAAAATTTATCGTTCAGGATAATTCCAGATATACACAATTAAAAGCCCCTCTCAAGTCCATTAACATGACAACCTGCTACGGTAAAATAGATTCTGTCAGACTAAAAGATTACTTCTGCAAACAAAACAAAGACTACAAAAGCTTAATTGAGGGGTATAACCGATGGAATATTCAATTTAACAGCAAATCAAAATGCAAGTTAAATAATAAGCACAACTATAATACAGAAAACCACAGAACTGCAAATGCCTAGATGACTGTGGTTGATTTCATAGCAAAGAAGGTAATTATTTCCCAAGTGGAAATAGCCAGACTACACGGGTGGCTTCGTATTAAACCTATGTAGTAATGAGGTGATTTTGAAGTTAAAAAATACAAGAAATGAACATGGTTGGAACTAATTTTCTCACCTAAATTGTAATAAAAAGAGTACTTTCATTGGTGACCACTAGAAAGAAAAGCTGATTTGTCAGACTAGGTAAAGATGAAAGAGATTTGTTAAATTGCCATGGAAATAGAAGCTTAGCATACTAAGCGAACTGCACACTGACTAACCATGTAATGTATATGCCATATATGCATATAGATAAACAGATATCTAACTCGATATACCTAAATATGCTATATATGCATACATATAGATAGATAGATAGATTGATATGTAAATAGATATGACTAAACATATTCAGTTATTTCAACTATGCCTTTTCAAATTATCCATCACAAGTTACATTACAGAGTTGAACTATAGGCAGCAGCATGAAAGGGCATAACTCCATTACACATATTAAAGTGATTTAGATTATATTTAGCTAAAGAGTAGATACAATTGATAGGGAAGAAAAAAAACATAATGTTCTGTTTCTATACCTTGGGCAATGTCTCCAAGTAAGCATCAGGGATTTCCATCTCGGCCAGCACCGCACTGTTAATCGCCATCGCCGCCTTCAGTATCTGATTAGCACAATCCCTACACTGCTGCAGCTTCTTCCTCGAATCCTCGGAGAGCCCTTTCGACGGGACCCGCGGGCACGGGAGCCACCATTTCTCTTCCTGCCGCAAGGAAGGCCTACCGAACGAAGAAGACGGGTAGGCACCACTCCCGTCATCATCAGCATCTGCAACCAAAATCCCCCTATCCACATACCAGAATTCGGTCTCGCGGAACCCATCCAGCATTCCGAGAAGCATCGCATCGAGCTTCTTGAGCGCCGGGAGGTTCATGTGGAGATCGGTGCGAGGGCGAGGGACCATCACCTCAAACGTCCCTCCGCCGGGGAATTCTTGCAAGGAGGGGACGAGTTCTACGATCGAATCGCTAACGCAAAGGAGCCACTCCATCTCTCTTTGCCACATTGCCTTCTTCTGCGGAGCCAGGGGCTCGAGCCTCCACAATTCCCCAAACACAGTAGCTGAATCCATTTTCCGCAACACAAGGAACTCGATAAAGCCCTCGTAAAATTCAGGAAAAAGTGGGTTTATTGGAAGAGATTTCTCTTACCTGAGAGATTTGTGATGGCATTTGAGATCGCGAGGGCGGTGCAGACACCCTTTCCGCCCCCGGACATGTCCTCCCCGAGGAGGAGCTTCGCGAACCGCTCCTTCATCATCTCCAGCTCTGAAAATGCCATGAAAAGAAGCAAACAGAAGGGATTAAGCACTAGATCCTCCACAGTTTCCACTAGATCTCGAGCTACAAGCACTTTCCCGAATAGCAGGGACTAGATGCAGTGCACAGTGCTACGTACCAGAGAGCCCCTTCTCCCGCTTCTCGAGCTTCCCCTCCCAGAACACTACACCCCCGCCGCCGCCGCCGCCGCCGCCGCCGAGCCCCCTCACCACCGCCGCCGCCGCCGACGACGACGTCGCGGCGAGCGGGGACGAGGCGAAGGAGCTGGAGGCGCCCGCGGCGGCGTAGCGCCGCGCCGCGGAGCACTCGCTGGAGGTCTCCGACTCGCTCACGTCGGCGCTGGGGCTGTAGCTCCCGCACCGGTCGGAGACCTCCTCCTCCTCCTCCTCCTCCTCCTCCTCCTCCGCCGACGCGTTCCCCATCCCTCTCCTCTCCCCCCAAACTCCTCCCCGAAACCCTAACCCTAGCTCGGAGACGAAGAGCGGGGAAGCAGATCGCCGGATCCCTCGGTCGATTCCGTGTTCCTTTCGCTCCACAACGAGGGTTTCAGATGAGAAAGAACTAGGGGCCAAAAGCATAAACGGAGGAAAAAGTAAAGTGCGGTGGTGGAGATCAGAAAAAGTAGCAGCAGCAGAAGCAGAAGCAGTAGCTGTAGCAGAAGCAGAAGCAGAAGCAGAAGCAGAAGCCACTCCCCAATCTCCTCACACACACACACTCACACTCACTCTCTCTCTCTCTCTCTCTCTCTCTCTCGCTCTATTTCTGTGTGTTTCTTTCTCTCTCTAAACTGAGACAGAGTCTTTATGCAGGAAAGATAAAAAAAATAAAAAAGCAAAAGGGACGCCGCTTGCAGGCGTCGTCGTCTTCTTTTTCCCGGAGAAGCCCCACTCTCTTTTTTATTATTCTTTCACTGCTTTGCTTCACCTCCCCCTTCTTTTATTCTTACACACAAAGTTTCCTTGCACCCCGTGCATCCGTACACATCATGCACCTTCCTCTCATTACATAAAACTATAGGCCATTAGATATCCACTATTTAATATTTTAAAATTTTAATTTTACTGTTTAAATTTTAATTTATATAATTTGAGTCGGTCGGCAATAACTTAAATTCAAAGGCCAAGCTAATTATCTATTTTATTAAATTTACAATTACGAGAATTGTATAAAATATATTAATTACATATGTAAAAATGAACAGTGGATTTAAATTTTAAAATTAAAGCATCGTTGACTGACTCAAATCGAACACATTGAAATATTAAAAAGTAAAATTAAATTTAAAAAAATTTGACAGTTAAATCAAAATGATTCATAGTTCAAATAAGTTTCATATAATTTTTTTCTAATTATTAAACAAATACATACTATTGATATTTTAATTAATTCTTGCATATAATCTAAAAATAATATGGTTAATATGTTCACAATATACAAGAATAGCTTTCATTGGAGATATTATACTGCAACAAAAAGTTATATATTTTAAAAAATAAAACATTTATTGTTTATAAACCAAATAGAATATCTGTCGCGCAATTGATTTTCAATAGTACCTAACATTTAAATAATAGAGTTTTAAAATTTATAAACAATTATTAATTATATAGAAATTTAGGTATTATAAATTGAATAATACATCAAATAATATATTGAATTATTCTAATTAATATATTTGAATTTGGTTTAAAAATAGTTTGCTAACATATCAATACTATCTAGGGTGTCTAATTTTTCAAAATATTTTAAAAAGTAGTTTTATGATTAAAAAAGTATTTTCTGTCGATTTAAATTCAAATATATTAATTAGAATAATTCAACACTCGGGGGAGAATATAGAGGAATTTCGGGTTGATTGGATGCACCTGTTCCAACCAAGAACTCCCGATTGTTACCTCTAGTGGGCGGGGCCCACCGGGTGTCAAACGGGCGGGTTCGGGTGCAGGTGGGTTCCCACCTCACGCTTCATTTTTGCTCCATTTTTTATCGGATCGCTTTCGGGGCGGATTAATTTTTATTTTAGTTTTGACTCCCAGTGACCGTCTTATTCTGGACATATCGGGGAGGAGGCAGTAAAAGTTTGACAAATTTTTAACAAATCAAGATTGAGTGAAAAAAGAAAAAAGTCTTTCGTCTTTCACTTTATTTACTCGACGGGTCGGGACGGATTCGAAACGAGTTATATTTTTTTGTATTTTTTGTTCTCAAGTCCAATTCAGAACAAGTTAGGACAAGAGTACTACCAATGGGGATCCATTTGCATCCTTGGTTAAACAACGCTGTTCACACTTTGGTGCCAAGTAGGCACGTGCGGCGCCAGAGTGTCCGACGTGGACGGAGAAATTGCCGTGTAAAAATTAATTACATGCCATTTTTTTCCCGGAGTTTTATAGCATTTGAGCACACCTTTGATGGGGGTACATTTTGTGTTTTTTTTTTTTTTTTTATTGGTGGTAATGTAATTATTATAGTGTGGGTTTGGACCGGGGACCGGGGCCCAAATTGGACCCGAAACTGTTGGGTTTGGACTTTGGACCCACTCGAACTGGTGGCACCCGACGACACGTGGGGCACCCTTATACGGTACCCATCCTCCGCAATGCAAAAACTCACCTTTGTAACAGTTACAATATATAGGTAAAAACGTAAATTTTTTGAAATTTTAACTTTTATTATTTATTTAATTTAAGTAAGTCCATAATATTTTAATTTTAAAATTTAAATGCATTATTTACATTTGCATTTTTTTTTTGAGAGAGATGGGTAGCACGTTACCCGTTTCGTTTATTTTATTTAGAAATAAACATAGCTAGAAATGTGAATCAACTAGAATTCAAACTTGGATCTCGGGTACCAACCACCAAGCCCTTTGCATGTTAAAACACGTATTTACGTGAATGCTCCAATAAAAATTGGAATATCTTAAATACTCCTCTAAATATAAAAAACTTTCAAAAGTACTCTTCGAAACAAATTTTCATTAAAATCTACGATAACAGCAACCAAAATATTATTACTAATGAGGGGTTAATTTAATTCATACCTCTCTAAACGTTCAAAATATCTTGAATATTTTTATAAACTTGATTATATCACAATACCCGTATAAATACTTACTATCTTGCAAATATGCCATCGTCGTTAACTTCCACCTCTTTACCTAACGTCTATTTTATATAGGTTATCATGATTAGTGAAAATGTCCCTTTTATTCTAAATTTAATTAAAATATTAATAAATATTAATTAGCACCTTTGTTGTTTAGTATATTTGCACTTCGCCATTTTTTTATTGTAAAATTTTACCAGATTATCTGAAATTTTCCCTAAAATTTTGTAAATAATATTAAATCATTTTATTATAATTTCAAAACTAGTAAGCAAACTTTTTAGCTCAATCTAGCAAGGAATTTTATACTCTATAGTTAATGATAAAATTTTGTAATTTTTAGCTATTTATTCTTTTCTCTCTTCCTTTTAAAAAGATTTAAAAATATTTAATAATATTAAATAAGATAGAAATATTATTCTTTAAAATATATAAATTTTACAGAAATTAATATGAAAATCTAACTAAATAAAATATATAGACATAAATAAGCCTAAATAATTATATTAAAAGCTAATATTTAAATTCATAAAATTTTTAAATGTATAGAGCATTTACAAAAGTTATAGTTTTTAGTAATAGTTAGAACATTTAAAAAGGCAACTATAAAAAGGGTAAAATTGATAGTTTAACACAAAATTAGTTTGAAAGATATTTTTGAAATTTTTTTATATTTAAAGACGTATTTAATAATTTTAATTTTTGTATGGGCATTCGTATAAATATGTATTTGTAGAGGGGCACATAGTAAATTTTTCCTTTATTAAACTATTTCAACACATTATACGAAACACAGTAGATGCGCGTACAAAAGCGTAAATTCCCGGGGACGGATGGAGGGGGTAAAAAGACGGTTTTGCCCTCTGACGTGACGTGTTTCTGTAGCGCTAGTTCTCAAATGAAAAGCTGCGTACGGCCTATCGTCTTCTGATTCCTAGCCCCTACGACTGGGTAGGGTTATTTTGGGAATTATGGCTTCAACAAAAAAGCGTGCGGGAATCGTGGATGAGATAATAATTATAATTAGAGCGGGGGTTAGCACGAAGTCTAAAGCATATATTAATTAATTAGGGTTAGTACTGATTAAAATAAAAATATTTATTATAAAAATTTAAAAAGGTTGTGCGAGTGTACGATGCTGGAGATGAGAGTGAGTGAGAAAATCATTATCCCGCAGAGAGTGAGTTAATTATTGTACCAACTACCAACTAGAAGTTAAATAAATGGAGGGATTTGATTATACTCTGTGTTCAAAAAGTACCCCAAAATGTTAGGTTTGAGAGAAAGATACTGTATTATCTGCTTCATTTATTTTTTTTTAGAAATAAATTTAGATGGAAATACATATCAATTAGAATCCGAACTAAGGACATCGGATACCAACCATCAAGCCCTTTACCACTTTTACTACGGACAGTCGGTAAGAACAATGGTTGTTTTATAAAATTAAACATTATATTAAAATAAGAGATTCTAATTTTGAATTCCGCGAGGCTCCTAATATTATTTAATTTCCTCCCATTTCATTAGGCACATGTTTTGGATCTGTTAAAAATTTTTGAGTCCACACATGATGGAGAGTGTTGAATCTAAATTATAAAAAAAATTTCAAATACTACCTCTATGGTTTCGCATTTTCTCGCTTTAGTACTATATAATTTAAAATGTATTACTTTCGTACTCTATGATTTTATTTTATTTTTTTATTATCTCTTCTGCTAAGTTTTTTCGTTAAATCAGTGATTTAAACTTTTGGAGATAAACGATTATTTTATATAATTTAACATATTTCAACAGTACTCTAGTTGGTAAGATTTTTTTTTTTTTGATAAAATTATATAGAGCTGAACTAAACTTGAGTGGGGCATTTTAAAATTATGATTTTATTGCAAAACCTTTTAATTTGTTTGAGTTATTCTTTTTACAGGAAATTGTATTCATCGAGTGCATTTAGGTATTTGCGTATCATATTAATTTTAACTTTTTTTAAATATATCTTATATTATTAACTATAGAGACTGTAATTTATTGAACGATTGAAGAAATTGAGCAATCCGATAAAATAAATGACTAATTAAAATGCAGTATATAAATGTAAAAAATACACCGAGTGCACACGATCGATAACTTTCTAAAACTAGTAAACAATTATAATGAAAAAAAAAAGATATTAGGTAGCAAAATTAAAATATCTAAAAGTAAATAGTTATCTTTAAATAATTCAAACCAAAAAATAAAGTGTTATGAATTAGTGAATAGCTTGACTTTTTTTTTTTTGAAAGTTTCTTGTTGTGGAGGGGTAGTCCCAGATAGCGGAATGGTAGCTTACCAACTTTGCATCCTAAGATGTTAGCAAGTCTAGCAGCTTTGTGAGGGTTGGGCCCTAAGTAGTATAATTCCGATTTTCCCATGTTGATCCTTAGGCCGGAGGCCTATTCAAAAATATTCCTGAGGAACAATAGATTATGTATAAAACGTTTTCTTGGCTCACAAAAGCGACTCCGCAAGGAGGACTGGTCTGTTGTCATCAATCGCATAGAGGCAAAAATCGAAGGTTGGAAAGCTAAACTCCTCTCCTTTGGGGGAAGACTCACTCTAGTCAACTCGGTACTCACCAATCTACTGCTTTTCTACCTCTCCATTTTCAAAGCGCCACAGTGGGTACTGCACCGGATAGAAGGCCTTAGAAGAGCTTTTTTCTGGAAAGGGTGCTCAAAAGTAACCGGCGGAGAATGTCTCGTCAGTTAGAAATCTATCTACAAAAGCAAGAGAGAAGGTGAATTAGGGATTCTAGATATGGAATGCATGAACCTGGCTCTATTAACCAAATGGTGGTGGTGCTTCTTTTCCGATCCTAACCTACTCTGGTGCAGTTTAATCAGATCCCTCTACTACACCAGAAGAAAGCCATTACACGAGGGTAGAGCTTTCGTCCCGTACTCGCAATGGTGGAAAAGCGTGGCCTGGTGCCGTGATATGTTTGCTTGTGGAGTGACCTACGAGTTAGGTGATGGAAGAATTACCCGGATGTGGAGTGACATTTGGATAGGAGAAACTCCGCTCCGTACTCCCTTTCCAGACATCTTCTGGACCATCAGGAACAAGGAGGCTCGAGTCTCTCAGTGCTGGAACCACAACGAATGGAGATGGCGCTACATATGCCGCGGCTTCTCCGCGTCACAATCCATTGAAAGCTGCAGACAGCTGACGATGCTTAAAGACGTACTCCGAGGTTGCCGCCCCTGCGACCGCCCGGACTCTATAAAATGGCGGTGGACCTCCAACCAATTATTCACTGTCAAATCCCTATACCAGTTCATTTCAGATGCGGGGCAGCGTGTCCTAGTGAACTGACACATCTGGAAACTTAAAATTCCCGCCAAAATCAAAGTCTTCGTTTGGTTGCTACTCCGGAAGAGATTACTCACTGCCGATCGACTGCTTAACCGCGGATTGCTGGTAGACCAAAACTGTGTCTTCTGCGCGGTACTCACGGAGAACTGCGATCACTCTTTTCTTACATGCGTCTACGTTAGATACCTGCTCCTCAGTATGGAAGGGTTGAGTGCACCAAATGACAACACGGGTGACATCAGAGATCTTTGGGTTGGAATTTGCGACATCTCGGTTGACTCTTTGAGATCACAAGGCCTGACTATTCTGGCAGCGATTTGGTGGGCGGTCTGGACAGACAGAAACAACGCAATTTTTCGAGGAGCCACGCACAACGCCTTCCAGTCTCTTGAACGGGTCAAACTTCTGTGTAACGACTGGACCTCTTTGTTGTGATGTGTCGCTCGGGCTCTTTCTTCTCTCCCTTCACTCCTCTTTCTCTTCTTCCCCACACCCCTTCTTTTGTTTTTTACTGTCACTTTTAACCTTTTTTGCTTGCCTCTAGGAAGCCTTGACTGCTTCCATTTTGTAAGCTAAGTTCATCTCACTTAATGAATGAAGCAGATAGCTTGCTACATATTTCTCAAAAAAAAGAAAGTTTCAAACTTAATATCATAACATTTTCTTATTTCTCCTTCTTGCAATTGACTTAATTTTCTCATTTTCTCATTTTCATCATTTAAACTTACAACACCGAACTTCAACATTTGAAAACTATATAAATTGGATGAATTTGTTAAATTTTGATCGCTATTTGATTATTATATTTAATTAAATTTAATAAATTTGATCTGTCCGTACTAAAATTGAATATGTTAATATATCATAAGCACTCCTGTCATAAAATCGACTCATCAGCAAAGAAAATATTTTGGGTACATTCTGAGTCCACGAAGCGTTAGACCGAAGAGCGGGACCACTTGCCTCCACGTGAAGGTGAGAAATGTATGAAAACCCCCTCAGCCATAGATAATTCTGAAATTACACCCTCAATGTAGTAGCTCTATTTTTTACTTACTCTTATTTATGTTTTTATACTCAATTAAATAAAAAAATTATCAAATTTTATAACTTTTAATTAATCTAATTTTATCTACTAAAAGCATTAAATTTATTAATTTTAATAAACTTATCAACAAATTTGATAAAATTTTAGAATATTTTGATTCTCAACTAAGAAATACAATTTGAAAATCAGATGGAAAGGCTGATTCGATTGGTTCGATCGTGACTCAGCCTATTAAGCAGTTAGATGCAACTTTTGTAACTGGATAATTTAAAAAAATCGTTTTGAATTATTCAAACCAATGGTTTAACTATCGAACCGATGAATCGGTTTGATCTTAATCAAGCTGGCTGAATTTTTTTATCAAGTCTTATTAGAATCGAACAAATTAAAATCAATTTGATTTATTTTATTTTCTATTAGTATAGATTAATCTTATAGAAAAATTAAAAATTTATATCAACTTAATTTAGTTTAAAAATTAATACTTTATAATTAAGTATGCTATTAGAATAACAATATGTATACATTTTTTATGTAATAAATTTAAAAATATTTATGACATCATGCTGGTGCACTAGTTTAGTTGACCCGGTGACTCTCGACCAAGTAACATTTTTTAGTTGTTATTTGATCCGCTTATAAAATTACCGCCAAAAAATTTGTTGAGGAGGTTGTTTTGAGTATGCTATAGTTGAGGGGGTCTCTAACATTTTTTCCATAACAACATTACTTTAGCCCTTTTATCAATTGTGTGGAATATATGTTGCCAACTTTTGGTGGCTTTGTGTGTACGCTTTCGCACCAACCAACGGTGATTAAGTGGTTGGTGAGACATGATTGACCACCAAATGGACGGAGATCCCTTAATATGTTTGGCGCTTTAGAGCTAAAAGGCTAAGGGAATCTTCTTGTACTAGAGAAATGTTTGATTTGGATGTTGGAAAAAAATATATATAAGTTATCTATATTATTAAAAATCAGTAATTTATTTTTTTTCCTTTAATAAGTTATCTATATTGTTTAAAAAGTTATTTAATAATTATATAAGGATAATATGTTTCACGCTGTTTTATTTTTTTTCAGGAATGACATGAATATTGCGTGAGAAAGTATGTTGAAAAAATATTCCGTTTATTTCCGTACGTAATATTACGTTCTGCATATTGCAATGAGTCGGTTACGATATATTTCTGCACTCCATCGGAGAACGCAGAAGCATATTCTTATATACTTTTTTCTTAACTCTATTTTATCTAATAGCGTTAGATAGACTTCAATACCAAACTAAGTCCTACTAAATTCTAAATATTTTTTTATTTAAATATATAGAAAACACAATCTGTTTTTCGTTGGATGATGAACAAAATGTGTTTTAATTTATATATTTTTAAATTTTTTTTTTTGGTAAGATAGTATATTTTACCTTGAAAATAGTTTATTTTATTATGTTGGAAACGTAATGGATTTGATAACTTTAGCAAATCTTTAGTTCATTTTAGAAAATAGCTCAAACATAACTCATATATGTTCACTAGAACATAGATATCCAACAAAAAATAAAAAATAAAAACTTAGACAGTTTATTTCAAAAAAGTGTTTGATAAACCGCAAAATTAAAATTTTGCTGTATTAGAAAGTAGAAACGAGTAGTTAAGGCTTAAAAATATAATCTTTAAAAATAGGATCTTACATTTGGTGCCTTTTGCTAATGCTTGAAAGAGGAGTTAGTTTGAGATGTTGAAATAAAGCAATTTCTTTTAGCTCTATTCAAACAGTAATACTTTTTGGTTCTGCAAATGCGACTAACTAGATTCTTTTAACTTGTTTGAGCTTTTTCTGCGCCACTCCTGCATTTTCAGTAAGGTCAGAAATGTATAGTATTTGATTACGAGCTTAAAAAGGCTTCTTAACCTATGACGCACAAACCCTAGATCATTTAAGAGATGATAAGAGTTGAAATACTTAAAGAGCATAATACAACATGAAATTTTGGACGCATCCTCTCCCTTGTAGACCTCATCTTTCTTTGTAATCTTATGTAGCCACCTTGTTTGCAAGCTTAATGGCTGAGGTGTAAATTTGATGCATTTGTGAGCCTTTTGATTTGTAGTGAACTCCATTAACTTCTCGATCTTTTGGCTTGGTTCCCCACTTTTGTTTCCATCGAGTCATCAAAGTTAAGTGTGGTTGAGCCTGATATGGAAATTAATGAGCCTATTTTTAATCTGAAATTGAGGTCTCGTCAACTTTACTCGATAATCCATGCATAAGTTTTTTAAAAAACTAAATTTCAAAGTGCGGTACAACATGTCTCCTATAATGTTGCTTTCGTATATTTTTTTTTTTTTTTTGAGAGATAGGTAGCACGTTACCCGCTTCGTTTATTTCATTTAGAAATAAACTTAGCTAGAAATGTGAATCAACTAGGATTCGAACTTGGGTCTCGGATACCAACCACAAAGCTCTTTGCCACTTGCTCTAGGAACAATCGGTTGCTCTCGTATATTGTTGATGAGTTGATGCTATGATATGAATAAATTCGATTGGTCGACAATGCACGCGCTTCAGAAAAAATGCTAGCTACACTAAATTGTGAACACGCTATAAGCATATAAAGACAACTTTTGGAGCGACTCGGAACGAAATAACATGAAGTGTCTAATCAATAAGTATTCAAAAGACCAAAATAAGGAACCAAAATCGAACCAATTAAAAAACCAAATTTGAAGAACAGAATAATGAAAAATTTATTTTAGAGATAGATAAAATGATTTATGCGTATAAAGTAGCACTGGTACTAGAAAAAAACTGTTAACCATACCGTGAACACCGCTGCTGGGAGTTCTCAAGGAGTCAAAACTCTGTGATCAGAGGTCTAATAACACAAAGGATTTGGGATTAAAGGAAGCCCTCTACTCCTGTTATTGGAATTTGGAGGAGTCAAATTTTGGGATTAAAGTTTAATGAGGTGAGAATTTGGGATTAAATGAAGCCTAACTATTCTCATTGGAGTTCTCACTTCTCAATAATCAACAAGCAATATCTTCGCATGTTGTGCTCACAAGCTTGTTGGGCTTTTCGTGACTTGGTTTTAGGCCTGGAGCCCAACAACCACTCACTGCTTAGGTAGCATGTTATCCGTTTCGTTTATTTTATTTAAAAATAAACTTAGCTAGAAATGTGAATCATCTAGAATTCAAACATGAAATATCGGATACCAACCATCAAGCTCTTTACCACTTGCGCTAGGGACGGTCGGTCTTGGTATATTTTTTTTACTGTTTTAAAACAGGTGGTTTGTTCAACCAGTGATTCAACTATAATACCAGCATAATATCATAAATATTGAATTATTATTCTTTCATACTATATATAATAATATATATTAAATATAATAATACTTATTTTTTGTTATTTATTAATATATCTATAAAATTTGGCCGGTTCTTATAAAATTGAGCCTTCATCGGTTCACCAGTTAAACCATCGGTTTGAATGGATCAAAATAGATTTTAAATCAGTCCGATTTTATGAGTTGACTTAAACTAGTTTGGGCACTGAGTTATGGTTTACGCGGTCTAACCGACCGGGTTGAATCTGAATTTTAAAACATTGCATTTTTAAACTAACTGCAAATTTTTTTTTGACAACGATCTATTAAGATTACTTTTGGAGGGTGAGCCAGTAATTTAGCGGGTAGCGTGCTATCTATCTTTTTTTTTTTAAAAAAATATTTATTTGTTGTCTTTTTCGTTACCATTTCGGATTAGCCAAATTTTTTTTATCTTTGTGCTAAGTTTATTTTTCTAATGGATTTTTTTTTTTGAGAGATAAGTCGCACGCTACCCGCTTCGTTTATTTCATTTAGAAATAAATTTATTATGCTGGAAATGTGAATCAACTAGAATTCGAACTTGGGACCTCAGATACCAACCACTAAGTCTTTTGCCACTTGCTCTAATGGATTAAGTGGAGAGATTCCCACCTTTCTCTCAAATATTATTAAAGCAACATTTGTTATTGCTAAAGCACATAATAAGTGTATTTAACCATATTTTAAACTTTTTTAACTTTTGGCAATATTAGTTATTATCTTTTAAATTTTGTTGAGCGTTATTGGCATGGCAAGAGAAAGGGCTGAGCTTTTGGCATCTTTACAAATTATTTTAGTTATTATCTTTTCATCAAATACAATACTATCATTATTACCTCCATATTATTATTATTATTATTATATAAATATATTTATATTCAGTAAGCTAAAATAAAGAGTAAAGTTTATAATAATATAAAATATTTGAGTCAAAAATTAGGACAAACAAAAATTTAAAAACCAAAATATCATATATTATAATTTGAGTACTAAAAGTCTTGCGATTTTTTTTAAAAAAAAAACTAGTCTTATCAATTTTTTTTTTAGTATAAAAATCCACAAAGAGCATCTAAACTTTATAATGAATAAATCTAAAAATTACATTTATACTTTTTGAGGGGAGGATTAGCATTTCTTTCGCCCAATAAGAGGTTGAGTCGTAATTTAATATAAACTAGTGAAGGAACCCGCGCTTTGCAGCAGGTAGAAATCGTAATAGTAATTAAAAATAAAAAAGTATTAAATATTTTATTGTGTATCTCATTTAGTACATCCACTAAAGATCTCTCACTATTGGCGGTGGAAATGGGCCTGACGATATCTTCTCCAGCGATGATGATAGTGACGACGACGATGATCGCTCCGACCGTAGCGAAAGGGAGAAGTGGGCGTGCATTAGTGAGAAAGAGGGAGGGAGCAAGAAAAGGAGGCGATGGTGTATAGCCAAAGATAAGAGATAGAGAATTGATGAATAGATTGTAAGTCCGGTGGAGGAAAGAGAAAGGACCATGGTGAATAATTGGGGATAGAGAGATTAGAATTGTAGATGCAGTGGAACCATTTAAATATACTAATTGAAAGTTTGGTAGTGAGATTGTTTGCATTAATTGAAAGTCTATTGGAGAGAAGGAAAAGGGCCATGATGAATAATTGTAAATAAAGACGATAGAATTGTAGATCGTAGTGAGACTATTTAAATGCACTAATTGAAAGTTTGGTTAGTGGGACCGTTAAAATATATATTGAAAGTTTGGTGAAGAAAAGAATAAAGATCACATACTAGTGAGGGTGAAGAAAAACTTGTCATGTGGCAAAGAGACAGTTAAAATATATATTGAAAGTTTGGTGAAGAGAAGAAGAAATGTTACATGCTAGTTAGGGTGAAGAAAAACTTGCCACGTGACATAAAATATTGGGGATTCATATAACTTAATAGATAAGCTATAACTGTATATATTTTATTTGATTTGATTGGATGCAGCAGATGTTGTCGTAATTATAAAAAGTAAAATTACCTCAAACATAATTGTACTTTTTATTTAAAATTAGTTAGGCTCTGTTTAGATACATAGTTAAAAAACTATATGGAATTTTTATTCTGTGGTTTGGTCTAAATGAAATATGGAATCCTGTGATTACAAAAAAATTCCACAGCTTCACTTTTAAGCTGTTTGGATACATATCATACAATCCACAGGATTTATAACAATTAAATTTTTAAAATTTTAAAATTCAAAATTTAAAATTTAAAATTCAAAATTTTAAATTAAAATTTAAAAAAATTAAAATTCAAAATTTAAAAATTAAAAAAATTAAATTAAATTTTATTTTTTAAATTTGAAATTTGAAATTTAAAATTTAAAATTTAAAATTTAAAATTTGAAATTTAAAATTTGAAATTCAAAATATAAAATTTGAAATTTAACATTCGAATTTGAAATTTGAAATTTGAAATTCAAAATATAAAATTTGAAATTTAAAGTTCGAATTTGAAATTTGAAAATTGAAAATTGAAAATTGAAATTTAAAATTTAAAATTTGAAATTTAAAATTTAAAATTTAAAATTTAAAATTTGAAATTTGAAATTTAAAATTTGAAATTTCAAATTCGATTGTTAAATTTCAAATTTTATATTTTAAATTTCAAATTTCAAATTTCAAAATTCAAAATTAAAATTTAAATATTTAAAATTTGAAATTTAAATTAAAATCTATATTTAAATTTGAAATTTTAATTTAAAATTCAAAATTTATAAATTTACATATTTATAAATTTTAAAATTTGAAATTTGAAATTTAAATTTGTAATTTTAAATAAAATTAAAATTTTAAAAATTGAAAATTGAAAATTAAAATGAAAATTTCAAATTTACAAATTTGCAAATTTGCAAATTTGTAATTTTTAATTTTTAATTTAAATTTTAAATTTTAAATTTAAAAATTTGAAATTCAAAATTAGAAATTAGAAATTTAAAATTTAAAATTTAAAATTTAAAATCAAAATTAAAATTAAATTTTAAAATTTTTAAATTTGAAATATAAAATTTAGATTGAAATTTAAAATTTTATGTTGAAACTTAATATTTAAAACTTAGATATATTTTTGGGGTAAGGGAGCCCAAAATGGTGGATTTTTTTTTCTTTGGTTAAAGTGTATTGTAATTTTACTTCATTTTTTTGGAGTATAGTAAAACTATACTCCAAAAATTACGTATTTTTTTTCTTCTTCCAAACGCTTCATAGGATTATTTTCCTACCGATGTAGTATAGTTTAATTCTGCTATATTTTTAGGGGTATCCAAATGGGGTCTTACTCTCTCTCAGTTAGAATTGCGGTCAATTTGGCCGGAGTTCTAATTGCTAATTTGAAATAGTTGATTCAAATATATTAAATTAAACAACAAATTTAGATATGTATAAAATCACAACTACAATAACTGCACAGCAACTGAATAGCATTTAATTCGCTAAAATCAAATTAAGATAAACTCCTTTTCTACTGCCCGATTAGTTTTCACGATAAAAAAACAAAATAGAAAAAAAAAAAACTAAAATCCCACTCCTAAAGATAAGGGAGGGATAAAATTCTATCACCACGCATCATTTTTATTTTTATCTAAATATAAAAATATATAAAGATATATTTCTACGTTCTCCTATAGTACTACAGAATGATTTATCACGATATACAGAACGTAATATTACGTACAAAATAAATATGATATTTTCTAATCAAATTTTCTCACCGTATGTAACATAATTTTTTAATACGCAATTCTAAATGAAGTCTAAACAAAGTCTAATAATATTTGGATCAAAATTATATAGTTGGGATGATAGTGGTTCTTTAGGATTTAGTGAATTATTTTTGAATTGACTGAGTTGGTAGAACAGTGTGATATAATGGATAGAATTAATTAACGAATAGATTTTACGGTGAAAAAATTTTGATACCACTAACTTGTTAATTAATATTATTTATATATAGTCGGATAGAAACAGATCGACAGTGCTTGTGTACTGAAGTTATTCAATAAAAAAAAAGCGTGGTGTCGACAGCTGTGCAAAACAAGATCCCGATCTTTGGTTATTTTTAGTTTTTTTTGTTGAACACATCGACCAATCACAGTCGTTTAATTATTATTATTATTATTATTATTATTATTATCGAGAAGTCGCCGCGCCTCCATTTTGCCCCGACCCGAGTCTTCTCCTCCGCCCTCCCATCATTAATGCCGCCTCCTCGATCGCCATGCCGACTTTCGGGCTGGCCGACTCTTTCTTCCGCCGCTTTCCCTCCTTCGCCGATCGCGGTGCATCTCTCCCTCCCTCTCTCTCTCATCTAAATATTTTCAAAAAAATTAGAAGAGAATTTTAAGAGTAAATCAAATGACAATATGCCAAACCTTTATTTTATGTTATTTTATTTTATTTTTTTGGGTAGATAAGAGATTGGAGCAGTGTATAAAGGTGGTTTGGATTCTGCTTCATGTGGTCTCAGTCGGGGGATTGTTCCTCTGCGACACTGACTTGATTTGGAGAGCCAAGGATCATGCTTGGTATATCTCTCTCTAATCTTATTTATTCACATTTGTTTCCCATTTTTTTCAGTTTAATATGTACTGCTTAAGTGACAATTATGAAGTGTTTTCGAAACATTTTCCGAGTTAATTTTCTCCTTTCTTTTCTTTTCTTTTTTTTTTTTTTTTGCCCTTTCAGGTGTACTGTAGTGTACTTCCTGCTGCTTTTGGCTACTGTATTCCAATATTTCTTGACATCTCGTTCGTCGCCAGGGTAATTAAATTTACGTTGTGACTGCAGCAATTTTTAGACTAAATTATGAAAAATCCTCGTATAAATATCCGGTTTTCACTCTCTCCTCCTAACTTTTAAAAATTTATATTTTACCCTCTTAACATTTCAAACTGTTATATTTACCCCCTATCCATGAGAGTCTATCACTGTTCCGTCAATTTCTTATTAATTTGTATCGAGAATGTCCTTCAAAATGACATAAATATATTAAACAAATTATTTTTTTTTATAAAAAACGTAAGCGCAATTTGATTATTTTGCCCTCTCCATCAACGCCGTACTCCTGAAAATATTTTCGAAATTTTAAAGAGGAAAAATATAGGTTTTTGAAAGTCAGGAGAAAAGGTGAAATAACAGATGTTTACATGGGATTTTTCTGTAATTTAGCCCAATTTTTATTCTCACTGAAGGCTCGTTTGGCTTGGTCGCAGCTTCTGCGTAAAAGCTAATTAACTTTGTCATGAAAACATCTCCTGATAGCTTCCGGCTGCTGCAAAAAGCAACTCATTGCAGCTTGTCGCCGCAGCAACAGCTTCAGACTTTCGTGTTTGCTGATTGCCTGACTATTGCTTTTCAGAGTAGATTGCGTGTTTAAAAAGCTAGGCCGAACAGACACTAAATACAATTCTTCCATCTAAAAATTGTGCATGGCTTCTTGCAGGAATGTTCTTGATGCAATGAAGATTGCAACTGAGACGCATGTCAATGTGAGGCCATTTTCATCTTTAATTTCCGACTAGTCTTTTACTGTTTCCCCCTGAACTTAACTCCGGTGATTTTCTGATTATTAAGAGTACGCAATCTGCACCAGGAACTGGAAACATGAGTACTTCTTGGAGAAATGGTTCGTCGTTATGGTCGAAGCTAGCGACGGATCTCTATCCTCCTGGACTACCCAGCAGGTTGGAATGCATCTTTTATACTTCGCGATTTAATGATTGCTTCATAGGAAATATATTGCAAAACACTCCCTCGGATTAGGAACTTAAGTGCCATTCATTCTCTGTTTTATGCGGCGTTGAGATTACTTAAGATATGGCAATGATTGGGATCTCCTGCTCAGATATCAAGTTGATGTAATCCTTTGTTGGGGACATGCTCAGAGACAATCGTTTTTAGTTACCTGTTTTCATTATCATGATTAAAATTGTCTAGGCATGTGTCTTTTATCAACAGAACCTATATTGTCTGATTACATGACTTTTATTTTCTTGTAGGATTACAACATGCGCTGATTGTCATATCATTCAGGTAATTATTTTATTTCAGTAGATTCAAACTCATGTGATGTGGAAAGAGCTGTTTAATTCATTGGATATTGTTGATTTTACAATCTTTAGATGGTCTACTCTAGGAATTATTCTTATTGTTTACGGCATTCTTACGGTCACGTTGGCAATGTGATAAGCTTTGGCTTTTATCCGATGCGTAAGGCTACAAATAGTTGGTCAACAGTTAGTGGGCTGAAAGAAATATAAAAAAGAAAGCAAAGCTATAGGAACGTAGAAAGGAGAGACAAATTTTCTGCAGATATACAAGCTACAACCTTCAAAGGATGAGGGTTTTGATTTCACAGCCAAATCTTGCACATTTGGTGCTTCATTTGTATGTTTTATAGGCCAATGCTCTACTCAACAAGCAACTGGTTAACATAAAAGTGGAGGGTTCGTGACGATTAGGAGGTTTTTTGATTTTCCCTTTCTGGTGATCAGTGTGGAGAGTTTCCTCATAGTGATTGTTGTGTGTATATTTAAATGATGTGAAAATATTTTATTTGTAGGCTTAAAATTTGTTAGGAAAATCAAGATGAATATTGTTTTCTTGATTAATGCAACTTCTTCTGCAGCCTCCACGTTCAAAGCATTGCCATGATTGCCACCAATGTGTTCTTCGGTTCGATCATCATTGTCTTTGGTTAGGAACATGCATTGGGAAAGGAAATCATTCTCGATACTGGTAAGCTTTTTTCTGGCTATAAGAGAATTTGCTATTTTATTTGGGCATTTTTGATTGAATATTGACTGAATCATGCAAAACAAAAAACCTTTTAATCGAAAGTTACTTGTGTACATCATGCCATTTGTCTCTTAGCTTCTTTGAATGTGCCGAGGATGAATATCGTGCCATCAAAATTTTTCACTTGCATTATGTCATTTGTACTAAGTTAAACAATTTATTTACTAATGCATCCTATATTTTCCCACAAGCTGAACCTTGTGAAAGTGTCTAATTTTGCAACAAGTACTTCCCAATGCTTTGGGCTTTGCATTAATATGGTACGGTGCAACTATAGAAAAGCCGGTTCACATGCAACAACATTTTCCTCATGCCTGTTTATGATCTTATGACTGGACTTTTATGATTGGTTATATATGAATATATTTCATAGGTGGTACATCTTTGAAGAAACAATCCTCTGCATATGGACCGCAATTTTGTATCTCGCTTTCCTGAGATCAAAAGCTATGAAAGCATGGTACAACATTCTCTCTTTCGAGTGTTTGTAAGTGTGTTATAACACACCTCTAATTAATTTAAACGCCTCGTGCAAACAGGTGGAAGGATTTTTTCGGTACAGTTATGTTTGTTGTGTTGATCATCTGTTTGTTGCCGCTGCTTGCTCTGCTGCTTTTCCAAAGGTATAATTTCTTTTAGTAGGTCATATGTTGTTTTCGTATGATAATTGGAGAGATTGTTCACTCTTTCGTCTTCAAATATTGCATAATCTAGCTGTTCAGCATCCTTTTTATCTCTAAATCTTTCTGAATTTTCATACTATCTTATTGCACGGCGATTACCTCACTGCGTAGCTACCTTGCATTGACAAATCAAACAACCTACGAGTTCATTCGAGGGCGTCGGATAGACTATTTAAGGTACAAAGATGCGGTTTTTCTTCTTCCGGATTTGCTACTATCTTATTCGAGCTTTACACGCCGACTTATTTTGCTTTTGTGATTGACAGGGGAGCTCCAGCTGGGATTCATCCGTTTAGGAAGGGTATGTGCGCAAATTTGTATTCATTTTGTTGCTCATGCAATAGCAAGTACACTTTAGAGGCAGTGCCGTCAAGGGAAGAGTTAGAAGCTAGAGCAAGACCTTACACATGCCTTGATATTGCATGCTGCCGATGCTGCTGATTTGTTTACATTTTCTTTTTGTTTTCTCCTGGGATTTTACTATTTGCTATAGGTGTACATACTAATTTAAGAATAAATTGCCATTATCTGTTATCTTTCGCTTACCCTCTTTTTTGGGCTTTTTTTTTTTTTTTTTTTCAATGTAAAAATGGGTGATTATTGCCACTCGAATTCCCTAAACATTTGTATTTCTTTGTCAGTGGAAATAAATTTCACTTTTTTCCTCTCGGATTGATAGTATTTTTAATATTTTGGAAAGTACAAAAATGTACATTTGTTCCTCAAACTAGACAAATGCGTCCTGTCTTAAATAGATGATATGATTGTTCTATGTGTAGAATTTTTCTGTTCACAATTGGATCAAGAAATCAAGCACTCATTCATCTCGCTGGCACGACCTCGGCGAATCTAATTTGGATATGAGTGTTTTATGTATCCAGCTATAAGCTGACACAAGAACATCATTTACAGGATGAAGAGTTACAGAGAAAATAACACAAACAAGTAATAGATAAAGAACTATTAATTTAAAACTATCATTTGAGAATTGGGTAAGAAGGCTTGCGCTTTCTGCGACTGTCTATTATATCTTGCAGAAACGAAACATCAGAAAGTCAGTCATGAGGGTAACTTCATGGCCATGAGAAGTAAGAGTATAAGTTAAGCAGAATTTTTCTAGTACCAGAGCTAATCGGGAGCTTAAATTAAGATTAAAACTAAAAGAGAGTAGAAGTTGAAAATAAAAAAAGAGAAAAAAAGAAATTAAAGGGTATTGGCACAATTTTTATACTAACATTGCCAAAACTACTCACTGGGTCAGGGAACTAAATATAGTGCCTTAAAAGAGCTAAACATGTTAGTGAAAAAGAGCGAAATTGTGAATATTTAATTGTATAAGTTAAGTTAATCAATATCACCAGATTTTCCGGAAAATTGTTAAATTGCCAATCATGTCATTTTATTTACATTTCTGGTAGCTTTTGTTCATTAATGATCTGTGAAGCAATTAACTGTAGTTTGTACCTTTCCTGAACAAGTTCATATTTGTAGTTACCTTTTATAATTTAATGCCATGTGAGTAAATTCTCCATATTCCTCTCACTGCACTTCATATGACACATAATTGTTTGCAACATGGACACATTACTTCTCATGAATTTACTTTGGAAAGTTCTTGGATTATGTTCTTTATCAGTCATATTAGTAAATTTTATACCTATATTAAAGAGAGAAAAGTATGTACAGCAGTAAATGGTCATTGCTTTGAATGCCAACTAAATTTCCAGAATCATATGGACAGGACAACTGTACATTTCACAAATTTCTTAAAGAATGGCTTCATTAGAAGCCATAGACAATGATCTGCTGCTTAGGAAGCACTGCAGACACTGCGGTGCAACGACTGTAATCTGCGATGGAGGCGAGCACCGCCTTCTCCACGTCGACAGAAACTCTTCTCCTCAGCAATGAGATAATGTGGGCCATGAAGGCCGCGTCGCACGGCAACATGATCGGCCCGTCGGTCGGCAATCCAAACTCTTCCTCTGACCTCTTGAACAGCTCCCGAAATATGTCACTCCTCAAGTACTTCAGCGGAACCATGAATCGGTTTCCGTCGGCAGTGTACACAAAGACATGGCCCTTGCTGGCGATCGTCGTACTACTAGCCTCCGGTGCGGTATCGCCGTTGTTCTCTATCGACGTGATTCTTCTCCTACCTAAAGCAGCCACCTTCTGCCACTTGCGCACCATCTCGATGAGCCTCTTCGGATTGACCATGGTGTTGGCTAAGGGAAAAGGCTTTTGGGTACTTCAGATTTCGGAGAGTAATTGAAGGAGATGTGATAGTGTTCGAGTATTACGCAATGAGAACTGGTGGTGCATTTATACAGATAGAAGGGAAAGAAGACATTCCATGTGACAAGTGGGATTTTTTTCTGTGTTGGGTTGGGTGTGGAGCAAAACCATGTGCTACTTAACATGATAAGATAGGGTCTTGGAGTAGCAATGTTTGGGCATATCTGACGAGGGCTCACCAAATGAGTAAATGAAGAGGTCAGAGAAGTATAGCCTCACCAAGGCATAATTTGATAGGAGAGCTACTTGTGAGCTTGATATCTGACCAAATTCAAATTATAGGAAAACTAAGTACAACATGTTGGTCAAATTCATTAGGTGCACGACAAACAGCTTGTCTATGTATTGTTGAAGATTTGATATCTGAAGATGTGGTGCTTTTTTCTGGTGGGGAACTGAAGGGCCATCCTCACGTGGCGTTGTCCGCATCTGATCCTGCTGTTTGCTTAGTAGGCCATAGTCAAATCTTTTCTGAATTAGAACTTCTGAGTCCTCCAGTGATTTAGTCAAAAAAACAAAGCCTAATTCCAGTCCCCTTATCAGTAAGGCAAAGAAATTTTTTTTTAAAAAAAAAAAATCAGGAAAGAGTTCAGATTAATGGTCAATCAATCTTCAGAACTAGATTTGAAGAATCTCCCCAATAAACGACAGTTTCATTAATACAGGGACAAGCCGGAGGTGCGGAGCAGTACTTAGATGGAAACCGCCAGCAACAAAAGCAGTGGCCGAATTTCATCATTATTATTATCAGCCAATGTTAAAGAATGTTGATAACAAATCAAACTTGAAAAATGAAAGAACATTGAAGTTATCAATTTTCATACATACAATGCATTTTAGAAAAAAATCAGGATAAGATGCTACGAATTATCAATGGATGCATAATACACAGTCAAAATAATACATGCAGATCATAAAGAATCCCTTATCTTCAGGCAGATGAGATAAAAAGTTACTACGCCCCTACGATTGTTGAAAACTAAGACTAGTTTAGGATAATGATAGTTTAGGATTGTCTTAAAGAACAATGTTTGATGATTTGAGTAGTTCAGGACAATTCTGAACTTTCTTATCTGCAATGACAGTTCTCACATTTTAACAAAGGCAACAGTTCTGCATCATCATAAAATCTCTTATCATTGTAAAATCTTGCCATTGTAGATGACTATTCCTTTATGTTAAAACCATATTTCTTTCTTCTCTTTCCTTTTTTTTTGCCTCTTTTTTTTTTTTTTTTCTTTTGCAGAAAAAGAGAAAGCCCATAAACAATACTATGGGAACAATTAGGAACAAGGACAAGTGATGTTGGAAATAATATCTTCGCACTAAACAAGTTTTGTACATTGATTTTCTTTCTCTTTTTTTTTTTTTTTGTACTTCCAAACAATTACATGGAATATCACATATAAAGAAGACCACATGGCAATCCTATTCTTTAGCAGCTACAAACTGCTACATGTTGCGTAAGTTCTACAGAAGGTAAAGAACAAGAAAAGTGACAAGGGATCAAAATGGAGCTGAGAAGTGCTCTCTCCACCTCTTCTGACACTCGCCTTCTAAGCAAAGACATCGCATACTCCATGAAAACTGCATAACAGGGCAATGTTATAGGCGCGTCGCACATTAATCCAAACTCCTCTTCGGACATCTTGAATAGCTCTGCAAAGATTCTGCTACTAAGGTACGCCAACAGGACCATGAATCGCTTTCTGTCCATACTGTACATGACACAATGCCCCTTCTCTGCAACTGAAGTGCTGCATGCCTCACTGCCGAGGCCTGCGTCTCTTCTCGCCATCGCAATCCTTCTCATCCCCGAGGCGGCCATTCTCTGCCACTTCTTTGCCATTGCAATTAAGAAGAGGACTAGATATGCACCAACATCCACCTATGCCATCTACTTATAGGCTATGAAAGAGGCTATGTTAGGAATGTGTAGCTCTATCTATTATCTGTCAGCAAGAGGCAATGCCATGTGCCTGGTAAATGAGATGTTGATGCTGAGGACCGACAAGTTTGATTGGTTTTGCAAGTGTTTTCATGTAGGGTAGAGCATACATATGCGGCTAGAAACATGCTGGGTCCAGTCCTTTAATTTGGCTAATCTTAGACGTCCGTGCTGCTTTTTTAGTTGAATGGCCTTATTTCTGAGTTTCTGCCTTATTTCCGAGTCACGCATCAGAAAGAAATTGACAGCAGACCAACTTATGAATGGATATACGACCGAATTCAAGTAATGACTAAAGCTAAGTGCAGCATTGTGGTCAAGTTCATCAGGCACGCAATGAATGGTTTGTCCATGAATTATTAGACACAAAGATTCGACAGCTGAAGATGTAGATGTTGTTGCTGGTAGGGAACTGAAGGCCCATCCTCATGTGGCACTGTCCATTGCTTTTGCACTGCAACATCCACAAATTGTGAATCTGTTATCTCATACAGTAAATAACAAGAAATTACTTCTCACAATCTCATCAATAGTAGATAACCCTGTTTACTCGGAAAAAACAAATGATCACACAATAGGATTGTATATGGGTTGCTTCTGTTAAAATCACTTCACTTGCTGTGTAGAGTCGTTTGGGGATGGTTTAAGTTGCTCTATGTTTTGCATCATGATGATTTTACATAATGGTCGAAACAATAAAAGGTTGATGGCCATAACATATCTTGCAAGCATAATGGTTGTAACGACGGAAAACTTATGCCACCTGATGGTACTCGACTTGCAAGGGCATCTAAGAACTTTCAAACCTTCGAATTTATGGGTTCGAGAATTAAAACTTCTGAGCAGCTTATCAGAAATTTCCGTACTTTGCGGGGATATATATATATATGCATTTGAACCAAAATTGAGGTACAAAAATGCGCAAGCAAGTGAAACACATATATAAGAAAAGATATACATATAAAGCATGAAATGTTTTGTACATCTACTTGTGACTTCCATGAATTGTGTGAAGACATACATACACAGGAGATAACAAGGGTGCTTTCCGCAAACCAAGAGGAAGTAAAAGAAAAGAAAAGAAAATTTTGGCCTTTAGAAGCTGCAGACAGCTAATTGCTGGTTGAACTCTACTAGCGGGATGGAACAAGCGCAGTGGCGAGGAATCAATAAGGAGCTAACAATCGCCCTCTCCACCTCCTCCGAAACTCCTTTTCTAAGCAAAGACATAACATACTCCATGAAGGCTGCATCACAAGGCAATGTTATAGGCCCATCGCATGGTAAACCGAACTCCTCTTCCGACATCTTGAAGAGCTCTCCAAGGATTCTGCTACTAAGATACGCCAACGGGACCATGAATCGCTGCCCGTCTATACTGTAAACAACACAATGACCCTTGTCTGCAACTGAAGCAGTACTAGATGCCTCGCTGTCGATGCCTGCGACTCTTCCTGTCATTGCAATCCTTCTTCTTCTCAAGGCAGCCATTCTCTGCCACTTCTTTGCCATTTTGATAAGCTTCTTTGGATGGAGCATTGTCTTGTTCTTTTTGATGAATATATGTTGTTCTTTATGGAATGTGAGGTAGAATGAATGAATGTGGATATGTGACAGCGTCCACCTTTCTCATCTACTTTATAGGCTATGAGAGAGGTTCTCGCTAGCAATGTGTAGCTTTCTCTATTATCTGTCACAAAGAGGCAGAGCCATGTGCATAGTAAATGAGATGCTGAT
Source organism: Ananas comosus (assembly GCF_001540865.1). NCBI lineage: Eukaryota > Viridiplantae > Streptophyta > Magnoliopsida > Poales > Bromeliaceae > Ananas > Ananas comosus. Next base: position 979,553 of record NC_033645.1, read on the forward strand.
ATCGAAGACGACAAGTTTGATTGGTTGAGCAAGTGTTTCATGAGCAGAAATGCATGATAAACAAAGTTTCACCATTTTCCGAATAGTCTCGAAAGCGGATAGTAAGGCCCCTCTCGGCGTCGGTGAACACTTGATTGGCTCTTAACAAGTTGTACAGCAACATCATGTTTCAACTAGTAGTCAATTTTTTTGCGGCATGTCATGTGCATCAATCTTCTCTCATCCATAGCTTTTGCCTATGTGTTCATGGTTCAACATGTCCTTCAAGTTGTACTTCAATATCCCTTCCTCACTTAAAACCTGTTCAGATATCAATGTTGGGCTGGTGGGGGCCAAAACAAACCATGTGCTTCTAACTGCATGAAAAAGCACCTGGAGTAGCAATTTCTAGGCTTTGCAAAGGGCTCACTTATGAGGTTGATATATGACCAAATGCAGGCAATGACTAAAGTTAAAGTACAACAATTTGGTTGAGTGCATTCGATTCTCGACGAATGTCTAGTTTGTTTAGTGTCAGAGTTAAAGATCTGATATCTGAGAGACAGATATTGTGGCTGGTAGGGAGCAAAAGGGCCATCCTCATTTGATATTGTACACTGTTTTGTTGCATGATTTGCTTTGTAGGCCGCATTTAACCTCAATCACAAGTTGTACAACTTTGAAGCATTCACCCGTGCATTTTGATACTTCTATTTGGTTGCCCAGAAAACCCAACATTGATGTAACACTACAAGAAAATTTCAATATAAGAACGCTTGGAAGAAGTGTCCCTACAATATAGCAAAATATCGACGCTTCAAAAAGTGTCGTCATGTGAACGTTCTATTGTATCAAATCAATTTATTACTGATAAACTTTACTATTATTTTTTAATTTTTAGACGCTTTAAACCATCATGATTTTAAAAATTCGGACGCTTTGAAGGGTCAGAATATATTTTACCGAAACTTGGCATAAACGTCGGTATATACGTGACGACTCTTCATTTGTTGACGCTGTAAATGATGCTTTCAAATATAATGCTAGACTATATTGGGATGCTTTTAAGCATCATTTAATTTTCTTGTAGTGTGAATTTAGTTTTTCCACACAATAAAATGCATTCAACATTGTGATCGTTTTTTTTTTTGGAAAATGCTTTAGCTACTCCATAATATTGTCTTTACATGTTGCTGATATATTGACACTTATGACGTAGAGTTTTTTGATTGACTCATGCACGCACTCTAAAATTGTCATATGACTTTTCAAAACATCAACAAAATATAAGGGCGACATTGTGGGGATGTGTAACAGGATTTGGAAGTGGATTTACGAAACTTGCACTATCAAGTTTGTACAGAGCCTGTTTGCTGAGCCTATTCGACCCAGCTTTTGCTGAGCCAAACTGAGCTTTTAATTGCCAAAGCTGTTTGACTAAGGATCTCCCAATAACATCTCTCTGTATCGCCCTCGCTTGTACTTGTAGATTCTGTAGTTTAGAAATGTGGGATGTGCTCACAACTTTAAGATTTTTTTTTTTTACAACGACGATAATACCCCTAAAGAAACTAGTAAATTTCCTCATTGTGTAAACTCTCTAGCACTTCAGCAAAAAATTAGCGAAACAATGTTTTATAGCAAACAACATTTACATGATAGAATCAGTCAAACGCTCTGCAGCTTCTTTCACAGTAATACACTATATGTTAGTGCACTTCTAGAATCTCATAATATTTATATGATAGAATCAGTCAGACAGTCTGCAGCTTTTTTCACAGCAATACATTATATGTTACTGCACTTTTGGAATCTCACTACTCTCAATACCTTGGCCAACTAGAGACATCTTCCCTGAGAAATTGATGGTAGAACATACGGAAGTCGGCAATAAGAAACCAAATTTGGCGAATTTTCACTTTAAAAAGTAAAAAAAAAACGAAGAACCGTACTTTCAGACTTCGTGCGATGTCATTCATGAACTCGGTAACGAAACACCAGGAAAAGACGACTTCGGTGTGAATCCTAACGGCTTGCAATGCGCTAACAAAATAGCATTGATGTTTGATTTGAAGGATCAAAATATCCAGTTGCAATGATGCTCTAAATTACAAGTTCCTTGTGGAGTTGCAATGATGTTCAAAGAGCTAAGTGTTTCTCTAAAGTGAAATTTTCACACATCAACTTGTAATCTTTGGAATCCTATGAAGATATATCTTTACAAAAAACCGCTCTCGCACACACAAAAAGGAAGAGAAAGAAAACATATACATATATATATTGATCATTAGAAACTGCAAACTGCTAAATGATGGTCAAGTCCTACAGGGGGCATAGCACATGCTCGAGGGATCGACACCGAGCTAAGAAGAGCTCTCTCCACCTCTTCTGAAACCCGTCTTCGAAGCAAAGACATCACATATTCCATGAAGATTGCATCGAAGGGCAACACTATAGGCCCACGCGGCAATCCAAACTCCTCTTCGGACATCTTGAAGAGCTCTCCAAAGATTCTGCTACTAAGATATGCCAAAGGAACCATGAATCGTGTTCCGTCGATACTATACACAACGCAATGACCCTTCTCTGCAACCGAAGTCCTGCATGCCTCATTAATGTCGAGGCCTGCATCTCTTCTTGCAGTTGCAATCCTCCGTCTTCCCGTGGAAGACATCCTCTGCCACTTCTTCGCCATTTCTACGAGCTTCTTTGGATTGATCATTGTCTATTATTGTGGCGAATGCTTTTTCTCTTTGCTATAGTGAGAGTGAATTGCCAAAGGTTGTGGATGTGTTGTAGCATTTACGGATCTCATCTACTTATAGGAAATGAAAGAGGGTCTTGTTGGCAATGTGTAGCTTTCGTTCTAATCGGTTAGGAGGAGGCAGTGCCGTGTGCTTAGTATAAGGGCGAATTGTAACATGATAGGATTGGTTGCGCAAGTGGTTCATGGAGGGTGGAGCATATATTCGTCGTCCGAAAAGCATTTCCTCCTGTGGTGTCAAAATAGTACAACAATTTTGCATTATCATGATGGAAAGAGTTGGTTGGCCAAATAAAATGTGTACAACTCCTGGTATTGTACTGAACAGTACCGAAAGCAGATAAAAATGGTCCTTTTTTTTCAGCTCATTTAGCTCTTAATTCACCTGTAACATGTCGTATAACAACGCCGTGTTTCTGATTTACTTGTCAACAATTGATTACCGGCATGTCATATATATCTTCGTGATTAATGGCTTTTGTCTACAAGTGTTCACAAAGGTGCTTCAAGTAACTCAATTTGAAGTCGAACCCAAGACCATAACTTGAAATCGGGTACCTTGTCCACCTACACTAAGATGGATTGGTTCATGGAAATCATTGTCAGTAGCGCTATTATATACAGTTATGCAGAATGGGGGTAATTAGAGAAGTTGAGGAGTCTAACACAAACCATCAGCGCATTCGGTGCGACAAGTGGAGTTTTTAATTGTTGGGCTGGTGAAGGAGCAAAGCCATGTGTTTTTTGCTGGATGAAACAGCCCTTGAAAGCAAATGTGGTCATGCCAAGGGCTTAGCTTAATGGACAAGCCAAAAAGATTGTCCCCATCAGAGCATAGTTGATAGTAGACCCACTTATGAGATTGATATTACAACCGAATTCACGTAATGTTTAAACTAAGCACAACAACTGGGTCGAGCTCGTTAGGCACCGAATGAGCCGCTTGTCCAAATATTGTCAGACTCAATGATTTGATATCTGATGATGCTGATCTTGTTGCTGGTAGGGGACTGAACGGCCATGCTCGTGTGACGTTGTCCTTGTTTGATTGCACTGTTTGGTGGCATTACGATAGCTTTTGTAACATTTATCTAAACTCTGTGTTTCAGACGTAGTCAGATAAATGTCTGGGGCAACAAAACTAGCAAGCATCTTTAAACATCATCAAGTAATGTGCAGAAATGGAGTTGCAAATTTGTCCTAGATTGCATACTTACCAACCAAATAAACAACAACAACATTTATAAATCAAAGCATGTTATGTACTTTGTTTGCAATGTACATTGTACAGAGATCAGATTAAGGAACCAGCATAAGATGACAAAGATTTTAACTATCTGTATTTAGTTAAGATCATGAAACACTCTGAGAAACTGAAAAGGTTTGGAATTCATCGCCTTGAAATTGGCTTCAAACAAGAATAGTTCCAGCCTCTTATGGTTATGTTTACTCTTATTGATTTCTATGAATTCAGATGAGATAAAACTTGACCACATTTCCACACAGCAAGAAAAGGAAAAAAAATTAAAACAAACATAGGCAACCATTTTGAATATTTACTACTGGAGATTTATGAAAACTGAGACTACTGGGGAGTTTGGGAGCTTACACTGAAAACAGCACCCAAGAGGCAGCCGAGAAGGATCTAGCTAGTGTGTTGGGTTGTTGGTAGATGATTTGGCGAGAAAGAAACAATGTCATTTTTTTAGGAATCAATCTTTCAATGCTTTAGTGACTATTAGACAAATTTATGAAATGGTAAGAGAATGAACCGAGTTTTATAGCTCTAGGTGACCTTTTTTTTTTTATTTTTTTTATTTTTTTATTTGATGCCTTTGTAGCTGTTTGACTCACTCAAGGACCCGTTGCCTCAACTTATATAGCAGAATTCATTTTCTAAATGAATGAAGTAGGTAACATGCTACCTTTATCTCAAAAAGAAACAAGATGGGTCAAGCCAATCATAATCTGTTTGGCTTCAGCTTTGTTTTCTTCCTCACTCATTTTATTTGTTTGTAAAATAGAAACCCTAAATTAGAAGGGTCCTTCGTTGAATTTAAAATATTATCTATTGTTTTCTGTCGATTCAAGTTTTTAGAGTACGTAATAAATTATTTAATATTATATTAGCACGAGATTTTGAGTTTGAATTTTACCAGACTTTTCCAAATCAAAATAACTTTTTCAGAAATCACTTTTTTTAGAAGCTAAGCCAAACAAGCCCTTAGGCTCGGTCCCGAAGCAGGACCCGAATTGGTATTAATTAGTTGATCAACAAGTTGCACTCTTCATGGCCCGAGTTCAGCCCAACATCTTTTCTTTTCATGCCCCAATGCTGTCTCTAATATTTTTTTGGGCAATGCTGGCTGTACATCTATAAAATAGACATAAACTTTATCGTATTTCAAAAAAATATTAACTTTACAACTTTTTTAAATAAGTTAATATGATATACCAAATATAATATTTCTACATACAAACAAGATTAAAATAAATTAAAAGTGTATAAATTACGGCTTCAACGAGCCGAACACGAGCGAGCTGGGTTGGTTCGTGTGGCTCATTAAAATATCGAGCTGAAAAATTTAGCTGTATTAAATGCAAAATTTATGTCTATAACTATATATCTATACAAAGAATCAAACCAGAAAAATAAATAGTGTTTTCTGAATTGTGATTCGTACATTTCACTTTGTTCTCTCTACTTTACAACTAACATTCTCTTATACTGTTATTACTGCTATTATTGTATTCTTATATTGTTATTACTGCTTTGTCCTACCACTTTTTGTGGGCTAGGAGAACCATGTGGAGAAGGAGAGAGACAACACACTTGCCTCAACATTCGTAGAAGAAGAGAATAATCTTTAGAAATACTACAATCAATCAATTGCGCTGCCTCCGAAAGAACTATGCACATGACATTCAGAGGCTTGGTAAGCAATTTGAGTTAGTTTTTAGATTGAGAAAAGCTGAGTGTAAATGTAAGCAAATTGGCGCGATTAAAGGATAATTTTTGTTAATGCGGTACCATTAATTAATTTGGTGAACAGTAGAGATTGATGTAAGAGATCTAATGGATGACTGATAGGTGGATGGTGCGCCAATGGTTAGACAAAGATTAGGGCTGCGCGTAGCATGAGAATATCTTCACTGTAACAAATATTTTATGTTAAATAATAAAATTTAGTTAAATATGTTGATTCCTATAATAGCGTACCAAATAAATTCTTCTTTGATATAATTTTAGCTTGAGCTAGTCATATTACTTTCGATTTTCCATTTCACATAGTTTAATAAAATTATTTTATGTGGAATATTTATTGCAGAGTACTTATATTAAGCCAAAAAAGGCTTATGACTTAATGGGTGGCAGAGACAGGTGATAACAGATGGAGGTGTGAAAAGATGGGGCAAAGTATAAGATAATGGAATATATAGGTGTAGAACACAGAAAATATTCGTTCATATCTTTTTCAGAAGAGACTCGTGCTACGCGATAAGTCCCGAATCGTCCACGGAGATTTTCTAACGCATCAAACCCCGTGGAAGATTGAACTATAAATGAATACGATCTTTAATTTGTTGGATTAAATAGGCCAATATTCTGTCCTGTGGTGGGAGGCCATATAGGCAGAGTCATTTTCAAAATGGCATGAGGCTGGGTTGGGCCGAGTCATATTCGAAGTGGCGTGAGGCTGATTCGGCCGAGTCACAATCGAGACCCGTGGGCTATATCTGTACGTTTTAAGTGAATTGGTTGCGTATTTCTAACAGCTCGAATTTTTGGGATTAATGGTTAGCATCAACGATCCGACAAGTGGTATCAGAGCCAGTGGTCACGGGTTTGATTCCCGCATACTGTAAATATGTGCAGGTGCTGGATGGGGGATTGTTGGTTTAAATGGACCAGCATTCTGCAATGTAGCGGAAGGTCATGTGGGCCAAATCATGTTCGAAATTGCGTGAGGCTAGGTTGGGCCGAGTAATGCGGAAGGTCATGTGGGCCAAATCATGTTCGAAATGACGTGAGGCTAGATTGGGCCGAGTAATGTTTGATGTGGTGTGAGGCTGGTTGGGCCGAATCACAATCGAGATCCGTGGGCGCTGTATCTGTGCGCTTTAAGGTACCGTTTGGTTCGAGTATAAGAAAGAACTAGCTATTACAGGAATAGATACAAGTATGGGGATAAAAAAAATAGCGTTTGGATAGATAATATGGAATAAGAAAAATATTAGGTAGTTTTGTATAGAAAATGGAGGTGTTGGTGGGAATAGTTATAACCGGTTATTATAGGTAACCGAGAACTACTGTTCTCGGATAAAAAATTAGTATTTGGGTATAAAGGGGGATAAGGGCCTATCCCTATCCCTATCTCCTAACCAAACACTGTCTAAGTGAATTAGTTGTATATTTTTAACAGCTCAAGCTTTTGGGATTAATGGTTAGCGCCAATGATCCGACATAATTTATCGTTCAAGATCCTCTAGAAGCAATAGGCTAATGAAAGATATGATTTCTCTCTTGCACAAGATGACTCAAAAACCACTCACGAATTTATCAGTATTTTTTTTAAAATTTTTTTCTTGTTCTACCTATGAGGGAATAGCTTATATATTTATAAAGGAATCCAAAATCATAATAGATAAGTAAAAGATTAGACCGAATCGATTTATAATTGTTATTTTAATATGGCTAGAATATATATCTAATTAATTTTTTAATTTAAAAGTGAGATTAAGTCTAGTTCAATTATCATAATAACTGTCGGATCGAGCCTGATTATGGACACACCCGATTCAGTTAAACCGAATGCCCAACAATAGGGATACACCTTTTCCCACTCATAGTTAGGGGTGGAAATGAGCTGAGCTCGAGCGAGCTTATCTCGGCTCAAATTCGGATTGAAATTAATTTCGAGCCTAATTTAGGCTCAAGCTTGGATTGAAATTAATTCGAGCCGAGCTCGAGCGAGCCTAATTTTGAGTCGAGCAAGCTCGAGCCCTAAACGAGCCGCTTGAAATTCTCAACATCATACGATCAATAGTTTAATTTGTATAGAACATTATTTATAATTTGATACAAAAATATGTCTAATAGTTCAAAGTACAAAATAATTATATAAAATATAGTATTATAATAAAAAAAAAATAATTTATGAGTTGAATATCTAATCTTTTCAGCCTCATATGTCTTTTCTTCCGCCTTCAATCTCCATATTATTCATTTTCATTTATGCAGTCAAAAATAAAATAAATTATATAGATAAATATTGGATTAAACTATCCAATCATATATAACTAAAATTAAAATTTCATATGAATACTAATTTTTTACTTTAAAAATATTCTGTACATTTTCTCAAGCATACAATTAATAGCAAGGTAGGCAACGGCAGGTATATACTGTTACTTGGTAATTTGGAGGGCTTCCGGCTTGGCCACTTAGGGTGAGAGATAGAAAAAGAGAAAAAGAGAAATATATTGAAAATTTAGAACTCTGTAAAGAAAGAAAGAAAGAAAAAATGTACAAATTTAGTAAAATTTTGCTCTTTTATTTGTCTATTGGGTTTGTTTTTATGGGCCAA
>NC_033645.1:987895-992316 GCF_001540865.1 Ananas comosus
AGAGAGAGAGAGAGAGAGTAGGTCTTGTGTGCTATTAGGAGCACGGATCCGTGCTCCTAAGCCGTTTTTTATGATAGAGTTTTCGAATCGACGATCGGCTCCATCAGACTTGATCTGGCGTATTTGAAGTATCTAGAAAATAAATTTAGTGATTTTTCGGTATCATTTACCTAGCGATCTAAAGGGTTCAAAATCAACAGCTAAAAATAAAAATCTCACAAAAAGTGGTCATATAACGCTAAAATTTTCGATCAGAGATATTAATCTTGCAGTAAATAGTATAAATAATTTTCGATCCAAATTTTATCTGATTTGAATACTTCTACACCGTTAAACTTGCAAACGATATTAATCAACCATTAAAAATTGTTGATTTTGAATCTTTTCAATCGCTAAGTAAATGATATTAAAAAATCGCAAAATTTATTTTCTAGATACTTCAAATACGCTAGATCAAGTCTAACTGAGCCAATCGTCGATTTGGAAGCTCCATTGCCGAAAATGGCTTAGGAGCCCAGAGGGTTCCGTGCTCCTAATAGCACACAAGACCTACTTATATATGTATACATATGTATATATATATATATATATACACGTGTATATATATATATATATATTCGAGCTTTTCGAGCTTAATTCGAACGAGCTGAGTAATACTCAAGCTCGGGTTGAAATGAATTTCGTGCCTTTTTTCATGTTCAAGCTCGGCTCATTTAATTTCGAGTCGAGCTCGAGCGAGCCAAATATCAAGTCGAACGCGAGCCGGCTCGCTCATTTGCCAGCCCTACTCATGGTAAGTTACTAGATGGAGAAATGTATGTGCTATTTAAGAGATTTATTCCTCTCATTCTACTCGTTTCTGAATTAAACAATATCTAAAGAACAGAGGCAAGTAAATAATAATATTTTTAAAAATAATCCAGCATAATTAATTAATTATATATATGTGTCTGTGTGAAGATGAATTTAACTTTTTCTGCTTTTAAAAGTACATAAGCATTTATATTTATAATTTTTTAGCCATCGGATCGCCTCAATTCCAGACAACACTACTAATAGTGTCTCGCATTAAGTCTCCTTTATTAGTACTGTACGGTACTTAAAACAATTTGATCGCTAAAAAATCACTGGCATATGTTAAGTTCGTGTGCTTTTAAAAGCACAGAAGCGCCACTCATATAAAGACAATAGGATAAACTTCAAAAATCATCCATGTGGTTTCACACTTTTTTACTTTAATATCCCGTGGTTTAAAATGTATCAAGTTAGTATCCTGTGATTTTATTTTTATCTTTTTGTCAGCTTCTCCGTTAATATTTCATTAAATTATATACAAAAAATTTTAGATATCTCACTTAAGTTTATCGAATATTCACTTTAGTAATCTTTAGTTTTAACTTTATCATTGATCTAATAAAAAAATTACTAAAATCGATAATAAAAAAATAAAAATAAAATCAAATGATACTAAATTGATATATTTTAAATTATAAAATATTAAAATAAAAAAGTATAAAATTATATGGGTGGTATTTGAAGTTTTTTTTGGTGACAAAATTATGGAAAAGCTGCAGCAGTGGTCGTATTTTTCTTGTGAGCGAATTTAATGGTCGGTCAAAAATGGAGTCTCTCCGTATTTCCCGCTCTCTGCTCTGTCAAAGTTCCCCACGATGGAAGGCATCTGTACAGATGGATAACATGCTTTGGCTATTTTCCATTCTTTTAATTCTAATTGGTCCAAAGTGTTTCTATGTGCCATATTTTGGTTCCACGGAGATTGAGTAAGAAGAGGCAAAAACTCTTCTTCCTTTTTTTTTTTTTTTTTTTTAGTAAGGAATCGTTCCTTCCCACTTTATCCGCTTCCTCCACTTGCGACTCACGTACTCGTCTCGTACTTTTATTTTTTTAATGCACAAATTAATTATTATTATTATTATTATTATTATTTTTTGCTGAATCATTCTTCCTCATTTTATCAACTTTCCCCACTTACGACTTATTTGATAGTCGATCTTATCTAAGTTTGTTTGTAATTTTATTTTTTCAATACGCAAAAAATAANCCTCATTTTATCAACTTTCCCCACTTACGACTTATTTGATAGTCGATCTTATCTAAGTTTGTTTGTAATTTTATTTTTTCAATACGCAAAAAATAATTTTTTTCTACAGAATCAATATTTATTTCTACTTTATCTGCTTCCTCCACTCTCATCTACAAGTTTTGTATAAGCTTGTTCATAATTTTATATTTTTTAATACGCAAAAACTATTTTTTCTTATAGAATCATTCATCTTCACTTTAGCAACTTCCTCCACTTATGGCTCACTATATATATATATATATATACACACACGCTCGTGCGCGCGTGAAGATGAGTTTAATTTTTCTGCTTTTAAAAATATTTATATTTATAAATTTTTAGTCGTTGAATTGCCTCAATTTCGTATAGCATTACTAATAGTGTCTCGCATTAAGTCTTCTTTATTATTACTTAACAAATTTTAAAATGGTCTAATGATTAAAAAATGGACCACCTCCATTTGCAACAGTGATCATATTTTTCTTGTGATCGAATTTAATGGTTGGTCAAAAATGGAGTCTCTCCGTAGTCCGTAGACTCCGTACTCCCCTCTAGGGGTGGAAACGAGCCGAGCTCGAGCGAGCTTATATCAGCTCAAATTCGGCTTGAAATTAATTTCGAGCCTAAATCTAGGCTCAAGCTCGGCTTGAAATTAATTCGAGCCGAGCTCGAGCGAGCTAATTTCGAGTCGAGCCGAGCTCGAGCTCTAAACAGCTGATTGAAATTCTCGACATTATATAATCAATAGTTTAATTTTATAGAACATTACACAATTTGATGCAACAGTCCAATAGTTCAAAATACAAAATAATTATAAGAAATGTGAGCTAGGGTGACTTCTTGACTAGATGAGGGTCTGTGAGAGAGAGAGAAGAGAGAGAGGAAAAAAGTAGGGATTTGAAAATTTGAATGTTATCATGTTTTAGGGTTATGTGCACGTGAGTGAAAGTTAAAGAAGAGTGTGTTATGTAAATTATGAGTTGGGCTTAATTGCACGGTTGTACTTGTTGGTTTATTTTATGGGCCAACAATAATGCCCAAATTAAATTAAAGCCTATAATTAAAATTACATTATATTATATATATATATATATATATATATTATATATAATATATATAGTCCGGCTACTATACTTTTATGAGTATGGCTCCTTTATACTCATAAGTTTTCGACCCCTTAGATTAATTCCATTAATCATTTTCATCCGTTAGATCATTACTATTTACCAACTACCCACTGAACCCTAGGGACCACTATCATTTTAAGTGGGGACACCATCATCCTAACACAACATGCCCATCAATCAACGGTTAAAAATTTATGAGTACAAGGAGGTCTATACTCATAAGAGTATAGTAGTCCCAGCCTATATATATATATATATATATATCGAGCTTTTCGAGCTTTTCGAGCCTAATTCGAACGAGCCGAGTAATACTTCAAGCTCGGCTTGAAATGAAATTTCGAGCCTTTTATTTTGTTCAAGCTCGGCTCATTTAAATTTCGAGTCGAGCTCGAGCGAGCCAAATATCGAGCGAACACAGATCGAACGCGAGCCGGCTCGCTCGTTTGCCAGCCCTACTCCCTCTCTCTGCTCTGTCAAAGCACCCCATGATGGGAGGAATTCTACGCGGTTATATTTGTAGCACGTTATCAATAAATAAATTAATAATATATATATTTTTTTAAAGGATAATTTTAAAAACTCTCTCTGTGATTTTCAACTTTCTCATTTTAATACCCTGTGGTTTAAAGTGATCAATTTGCTTCCCTGTGGTTTCGTTTTTTCTTTTTTTTATCAATTTTATTATTATTTTTTGCTCAATCAGTAACAAAATTAAAATTAAAGAGTACTAAAGTAAATATTCGGTAAATCTAGATAGATATCGTGATGTTTTTTTGCATATAATTTAAGCGAAATATTAAGAAAAAAACTATAGAAAAAAAAAAACAAAACACAGGGGGGCAAATTGATACACTTTAAACCACGGGTACTAAAGTGAGAAAGTTGGAAACCACGGGGCGGTTTTTTGAAGTGTTCCTTTTTTTAAATAAAAATATTAATAAAAATAATTTTTAACAATCATGATGAGACATATATTTTTTAAAAAGATATTTAATTAATTTATTACATCACGTTATCAATATATCCGTGGGCATTCTAAAATTTTTCGCATCATGGAGGGCATCTGTACGAATGGATAACAAAATTTGGCTATTTCTATGTTTTTAATTCTAAAAATTGGTCCAAAGTGTTTCTATAAGTTCCATATTTTTGGTCTTGGAGATTGACTAAGAAATAGGCAAAAACTTGTTTTTTGCTCTAAGGATCATTCC
>NC_033645.1:992341-993956 GCF_001540865.1 Ananas comosus
TTTTTTTCTCAAATCAGTAACAAAATTAAAATTAAAGAGTACTAAAGTAAATATTCGGTAAATCTAGATAGATATCTGATGTTTTTTTGCATATAATTTAACGAAATATTAAGAAAAAAAACTATAGAAAAAATAAAAACAAAACCACAGGGGGGCAAATTGATACACTTTAAACCACGGGGTACTAAAGTGAGAAAGTTGGAAACCACAGGGGCGGTTTTTGAAGTGTTCCTTTTTTTAAATAAAAATATAATAAAAATAATTTTTACAATCATGATGAGACATATATTTTTTAAAAAAGATATTTAATTAATTTATTACGTCACGTTATCAATATATCCGTTGCATTCTAAAATTTTTCGCATCATGGAGGGCATCTGTACGAATGGATAACAAAATTTGGCTATTTTCTATGTTTTTTAATTCTAATTGGTCCAAAGTGTTTCTAAGTTCCATATTTTGGTTCTATGGAGATTGACTAAGAATAGGCAAAAACTGTTTTTTGCTCTTAGGAATCATTCCTTCCCCCTTTATCCGCTTCCTCCACTTGCGACTCACCTACTAGTCTTGTACTTTTATTTTTTAAATGCACCATAATTTTTTTTTTTTTTTTTTTTTTTTTCTAGACAATAATTGTTCTAATGTTCAACAGAAAGCTCCATAGATACTGTATCTACCTTCCTACTTTATCTGCTTCTTCTATTGTCTTTCATCTTCTAGTCTTGTATAAGTTTGCTCGTAATTTTATATTTTTCAATACACAAAAATTATTTTTTCTTATAGAATCATTCATCTTCACTTTAGCAGCTTTCTCCACTTACGACTCATCTGTTAGCATTATATAAGTTTGTTGGTAATTTTGCTTTTTCAATAAAAGACAATTAGCTTTGTTCTGAATAGCGACCAAATTAATTACAAAAAAAGTAACTAGTAGAAAAAATAATAAAAAAACTTAATAATTTAACTTCGCCCACTTTTGTGTTAATGTAAATTTTTTTTATGAACTTCCGAAGCCATTACCTTCCAATCAAACAAACAACAATTAAAAAAATAATCTTTACATGAATTTTAGTTCAATTAAAAAGTATTTTCGACCTTAAATCTATCGTAGATAAATAAACAAGCCGGTTGTTGATTTTTCTTTTTCTTAGAAAAAATCAAGTGGGTATTTGACGCATTTAAATTTTAAAATCAAAGTGTAACTGATTCAAATCAAATAAATTGAAAGATTGTATAGTAAAATTAAAATTTTGAAAGGTTGGATAACTGATTCAAAATAATCTATACATCAGAAAAGTTCTATACATTTTTCGCCCTTAAAAAATACTATTTTTGTGCCATATTAAAGAGCATATATCTTATACCCTATAATCTAAAAATCCATTTTATATTTTTAGTATTGAAAAAGAGTTAATAAGATAAGTTAGTAAATCTTAATTAGACTTATCTCATTAATTGAATAATTGAAGTCTCTACATTTCTTGCACTTTACAACCACTAAAATAATGTCTCCAAAATACGTTTTGAAAAATAAATTGCAAAATAAAAGGCTATTTTGAGAACTTCGTGCGTGAATGGATTGGAAAAAAACATTCTATCATTTTTATAAAAATTC
>NC_033645.1:994584-999861 GCF_001540865.1 Ananas comosus
TATATATATATATAGATGAGTGGTCCATTGTGGACCACTCACGTCGGTCCAGGAGCTCTTACATGAGCTCGTGGACGCCGATAATGAGCCACGATGAGTTTTCGTTTTCCGCCGAGATATCTCGGCGGAAAACGAAAAGCTTTTTTTTTCCATAGAATTCGTAAACTAATTTTTTCTGTAAAATTTTTCTACGTCAAACCAAACGCTAGAAAAAGAATTTACATCTGAAAAAAAATTTTCTAACCATTTTTACAGGAACCAAACGCCCCCTAAGTCAAGAAACTTTTATGACTTGATGGGTGGAAGAGACAGGAGATAAGAGAACCGTGAAAAGATGGGACAGAGTACAAGATAATGGAATATAGGTGTAGAAACGCCGAGAAAATATTCGTTGGCATTTTTTTCGAAAACGATTCGTGTTACAACATGATAAGTCCCTAATTCGTCCACAAAGATCTTTTAACATTCCAAACCTCAAACGTAGATTGAACTACAAATAAGCCTGATCTCTAATTCACCGTTTAAGATCCTCTAAAACTAATAGATTAATAAAGAATATAATTTCTCTCTCACACAAGATGACTACAAATTCACTCACAAATTTATGAGTATCTTTTCTTCTTTTTTTTTTTTGTTCTACGTATGAGGGAATAGCCCGTATTTTTATAAGGGAACCCAAAATCATAATAGATAAATAAAAATTCGGTCGAATCGATTTATAATTATTATTCTAATTTGGCTAGAATATCTCTTTAATTAGTTTTTCAATTTAAAAGCAAAATTATGTCTAGTCTAATTATTATAATAACCGTCGAATCAAGTCCAATCATAGATGCATCCGATTCGGTTTAACCAAATGCCAACACTAGGAATACACTTTTTCCCACTCTGGGTAAGTTACTAGATGGAGAAATGATTTTTAGTTCCCTTTATAAATTATTAATATACCGGCAATTATATATAATATTTTTAAAATATAATATTATTTAATTAAAAGTTTTTATATTATAAGTGTTAGTATATATATATTAATATTAGAGTTGAGTTAGAATACATCTAAAAAGTATTACCATTTACATATTTCTAACATTTTCACCCTCCAATCTATTATTATTTCATATACTCTCACTAAATCCCATACATCAAAAAAGTTGTAGGAATAACATTAATTTTGCATTTGAATAAAAATTAGATTATTCCTAAAAAATAAAAAAAGCATTTAACATCAAAATATTAATTACATATTAATTAATTAATTATGAATATTGCTAGATAACTATAAATATTAATTAATAAATTAATTAACAAGGAGTATTGTTAATTAATAATTTAATTAATCACATGTAAGTTAATAAATTAATAAATGAATTAGTTAATTATTTAATAGTTAGATAATTACTTAAGAAAATAATTAAATTAGTAAAAATATTAATTAGTTAATCAATATAAATATTAATTGTTTAAATAATTAATAATTAATTATAAATAATAAATTAATTGCTCAAATACTTAATTAAATATTTATTTGAATAATAAATCAAGTTGTTGATCATTTATCTGTTAATTAGTAAAAAAATTAATATATAATATATTAATTAATAATATTTTATTATTGAATTAGTAGAAGAATTTTAGAATAACCCGTATAAGAAGAAACTGGATTTCTTTTTTTTTTGGGAAAACTTCAAAAACCCCACTGTGGTTTCCAACTTTCTCACTTTAGTACCCTGTGGTTTAAAGTGTATCAATTTGGCCCCCTATGGTTTTGTTTTTATTTTTTCTATAGCTTTTTTCTTAATATTTCGTTAAATTATATGCAAAAAAATATCAGATATCCATCTAGATTTACCGAATATTTACTTTAGTACCCTTTAATTTTAATTTTATTACTGATTTGAGGAAAAAAAATAATAAAATTGATAAAAAAAAAGAGAAAAACGAAACCATAATTACAAAAAAAGGAACTAGTAGAAAATAATAAAAAAACTTAATATTTAACTTCGCCTCCATTTTTGTTATAGTAAATTTTTTTATGAACTTCCGAAGCCAATTACCTTCCAATCAATCAAACAACATTAAAAAAATAATCTTTACACATGAATTTTATGTTCATTAAAAAGTATTTTCGACTTAAATCTATCGTAGATAAATAACAGCCGGTCTGTTGATTTTTTTTTCTTAGAAAAATCAAGTGGGTATTTGACGCATTTAAATTTTAAAATCAAAGTGTAACTGATTCAAACTCAAATAAATTGAAAGATTGTATAGTAAATTAAAATTTTGAAAGGTTGGATAACTGATTCAAAATAATCTATACATCAGAAAAGTTCTATACATTTTTTCGCCTTAAAAATACTATTTTGTGCCATATTAAAGAGCATATATCTTATACCCTAAATCTAAAATCCATTTTATATTTTAGTATTGAAAAAGAGTTATAAGATAAGTTAGTAAATCTAATTAGAACTTATCTCATTAATTGAATAATTGAAGTCTCTACATTTCTTGCACTTTACAACACTAAAATAATGTCTCCAAAATAACGTTTTGGATAAAATAATGCCAAATAAAGGATTTTGAGAACTCGTGCGTGAAGTGGATTGAAAAAAACATCTTATCAATTTTTATATAAAATTTCAGTACATGATTGGAACTGAAATTCTGCGAATTAGTTTGGCATATTACTTGTGAGATTAGCTAATTCAATGTGTTTACTTGGACTTTGTCTTATGTTAAATAATAAAATTTTGTTAATTATTGTTGGTTTGTACGGAAAAAAAAAATAGTTGTATCGCGCAGTTTATTTGGTTGAAAGAAAAAATACTATTAACATATTTTTTATTAATATATTATTACTATAATTATTATTATGCTTATATATGAAAATTATATATATATTTTCTCCTATTATAATATATTATATATTATTAATATATAATAATTATCATAATATATTTAATTATTATAATTTATATTTATAAACAGATATATTTAAATATTATATAAATAAAATATATAATACAATATATAATAATATTATATATTTAATATTATAGAAATACTTTTAGATATTTATAAATAAATATTAATATATATATATATATATATATATATATATATATAGTTATGAGTGGTCCATTGTGGACCACTCACGTCGGTCCATGAGCTCTTACAATGAGCTCGTGGACGCCGATAATGAGCACGATGAGTTTTCGTTTCGCGCGAGATATCTCGGCGGGAAAACGAAAGCTTTTTTTTCCATAGAATTCGAAACTAATTTTTTCTGTAAAATTTTTCTACGTCAACCAAACGCTAGAAAAAGAATTTACGTATCTGAAAAAAAATTTTCTAACCATTTTTACAGAACCAAACGCCCCTAAGTCAAGAAACTTTTATGACTTGATGGGTGGAAAGACAGGAGATAGAGAACCGATGAAAGATGGGACAGAGTACAATATATATGAATATAGGTGTAGAAAACGCCGAGAAATATTCGTTGGCATTTTTTTCGAAAACGAATTCGTGTACAACATGATAAGTCCCTAATTGGTCCACAAAGATCTTTTAACATTCCAAACCTCAACGAGATTGAACTACAATAAGCCTGATCTCTAATTCACCGTTTAAGATCCTCTAAAAAATAGATTAATAAAGAATATAATTTCTCTCTCACACAAGATGACTACAAATTCACTCACAAATTTATGAGTATCTTTCTTCTTTTTTTTTTGTTCTACGTATGAGGATATAGCGCCGATATTTTTATAAGGAACCCAAAATCATAATAGATAAATAAAAATTCGGTCGAATCGATTTATATTATTATTCTAATTTGGCTAGAATATCTCTTTATGTAGTTTTTCATTTAAAGCAAAATTATGTCTAGTCTAATTATTATATAACGCTCGATCAAGTCCAATCATTGATGCATCGATTCGGTTTAACCAAATGCCAACCATAGGAATACACTTTTCCCACTCTGGGTAAGTTACTAGATGGAGAAATGATTTTTATTCCCTTATAAATTATTAATATACCGCAATTATATATAATATTTTAAAATATAATATTATTTAATTAAAGTTTTTATTATAGTGTTAGTTTATATATAATTAATATTAGAGTTGAGTAGAATACATCTAAAAAGTATTACATTTAATATTTCTAACATTTTCACCTCCAATCTATTATTATTTCATATACTCTCACTAAATCCATACATCAAAAAGTTGTAGGATAACATATTTTGCATTTGAATAAAATTAGAATTATTCCTAAAAAATAAAAAAAGCATTTACATCAAAATATTATTACATATTAATTAATTAATTATGAATATTGCTAGTATACTATAAATATTAATTCATAAATTAATTAACAAGGAGTATTGTTAATTAATAATTTATTAATCACATTGAGTTAATAAATTAATAAATGAATTAGTTAATTATTTAATAGTTAGATAATTACTAAGAAAATAATTAATTAGTAAAAAATTAATTAGTTAATCAATATAATATTAATTGTTTAAATAATTAATAATTAATTATAATATAAATTAATTGCTCTAATACTAATTAAATATTATTTGAATAATAAATCAAGTTTTTGTCATTTATTGCTTAATTGTAAAATTAATATATAATATATTAATTAATAATTTTTTATTATTGATTAGTAGAAGAATTTTAGAATAACCCGTATAAGAAGAAACTGGATTTCTTTTTTTTTTTGGAAAACTTCAAAAACCCCACTGTGGTTTCCAACTTTCATTTAGCTCCTGTGGTTTAAGTGTATCAATTTGCCCCTATGGTTTTGTTTTATTTTTTCTATAGCTTTTCTTAATATTTCGTTAAATTATATGCAAAAAATATCAGATATCCATCTAGATTTACCGAATATTTACTTAGTACCCTTTAATTTTAATTTATTTACTGATTGAGGAAAAAAATAATAAAATGATAAAAAAAAGAGAAAAACGAAACAAATGGGGGCAAATTGATACACTTTAAACCACATGGTACTAAAGTGAGAAGTTGGAAACCACTGGAGGGTATTTTTGAAGTTATCCCTTTTTTTTTATGTGTGTGTTTGGAAACAAGGAGGAGAATAAGGGGCTTATTCCCCTTAGTCTGCTCGTTCTGAATTAAACAATACCTAAAGAAATAGAGGCAATGTAAATAATATTTTTAAAAATAATCCGCGATAATATATATAGTATATATATATATTATATATATATATATATTAATATATTATAATATATATATATTATAT
>NC_033645.1:999886-1146016 GCF_001540865.1 Ananas comosus
AAATGGGGGAATATTGATACATATTAAACACTTTGGTACTAAAGTGAGAAGTTTGGAAACCTACTGGAGGGATTTTTGAAGTTATCCCTTTTTTTTTATGTGTGTGTTGGAAAAAGAGGAGAATAAGGGGCTTATTCCCCTTAGTTGCTCGTTTCTGAATTAAACAAACCTAAGAATAGAGGCAATGTAAATATATATTTTTAAAATAATCCCGACGTATACATATTATATATATATTATATATATATTATATATATATATATATATATATCTATATATATATATACTATAATCTGCTTCTGTGAAGATGAGTTAGTTTTCCTGCTTTTAAAAGATTATATGTTATAATTTTTTAGTTGTTGAATTGCCTCAATTTGTATAGCATACGAATAATGTCTCGCATTATGTTTTTTTCTTTTTATTACTGTAACGAATTTAATGATTAATGATTAAAATTACAGATATATTAAATTTTTGTACTTTTTAAAAATACAGGAAGCTCAATATATTAAAACAATTATTATTTTAACCATATGAAAAACTTGCAACAAAGTGCTCATATTTTTCTTGTGACTTCGATTTAATGCGTTGGTCAAAATGGAGTTCTCCTGTACTCCCCTTTACTAGCTATGTCAAAGTTCCCCCTGCGAGGGCATTGTACAGATGGAAAACAAACTTGGTATTTTCATTTTCTAGATTCGAATTGGTCCAAAGTGTTTCTAAGTGCCATTGGTTCGCTTGGAGATTGACTAAGAGAGGCAAAACTGTTTTTTGCTCTTTAGGTCATCGTTCTCTCACTTGCGACTACCCTTTAGGTTGTATTTTAATTTTTAAATGCTATTTTTTATTTTTATTTATTTATTTTTTTTTGCTGAATCATCTTTCATCTTATATCATCCCTTTTTTTGTTTAGAGAAGGGTATCGAACTATCTCTGCATTCATTTCATTAATAAAGGAGATTAACTTAGTGGACAATATGAAAGCAGTTAGGCTTAGCAAAGCCAGCGAAAAGTAAAAACAGGAAAGACAAAGTTATATAAGGAGTGGTGAGTGAGGAAAAGAAGAGAAAAAGAAAAGGAAGAGTGGTAAAGAAGTGCGGTGACAATGGTCTGAACAAGGATCGTTAGATTTGGCGCTCGACGAGGCTCGGGTTGGTTTGGAGGCATGGACCTAGAAGAGGAGATTGTTATTGGCTCCGTCGATTAGCTACAAGTAGTCAGCCAGGAGTATGTTAGGGTTCTGAATCTTTTGCGATTGTCAGTGAAGGCCAGAGGTCTGCTCTTATATATATCTCGCTCTTGTGAAGATGAGCTTAGTTTTTCTGCTTTTAAAAGCATTTATGTTTATAATTTTTTAGTTGTTGAATTGCCTCAATTTCGTATAGCACTACGAATAATGTCTCGCATTATGTTTTCTTTATTATTACTGTACGAATTTTAAAATGATCTAATGATTAAAAAATTACAGATATATTAAATTTTTGTACTTTTAAAAATACAGAAGCTCAACTCATATAAAAACAATATTATTTTAACCCTATGAAAAAACTGCAACAGTGCTCATATTTTTCTTGTGATCGAATTTAATGGTTGGTCAAAAATGGAGTCTCTCCGTACTCCCCGCTTTCTACTATGTCAAAGTTCCCCACATGGAGGGCATCTGTACAGATGGAAAACAAACTTTGGCTATTTTCTATTCTTCTAATTCTAATTGGTCCAAAGTGTTTCTAAGTGCCACATTTTGGTTCCTTGGAGATTGACTAAGAAGAGGCCAAAACTGTTTTTTGCTCTTAGGTCATCCGCTTCCTCCACTTGCGACTCACCTACTAGTCTCGTACTTTTAATTTTTAAATGCTATTTTTTATTTTTTATTTATTTATTTTTTTTTGCTGAATCATTCTTTCTCACTTTATCCCTCCCTTTTTTTTTTAGAAAACGGTAGCGAACTATCTGCTTCATTCATTAAATAAGATGAACTTAGTGGACAATATGGAAGCAGTTAGGGCTTCCGAAAGGCAGCGAAAACAGTAAAAAAGGAAAGAAAAAAGTATAATAAGGGAGTGGGGAGTGAGGAAAAAGAAAGAAAAAAGAAAAGGAAGAGGGTAAAAAAGGTGCGGTCACAATGTCTCAAACCAGGAACTCGTTAGGAATTTGGTGCGCTCGAGGGCTCGGGTTGCGTTTGGGGGCAGCGACCTGAAGAGGAGATTGTTTTGCTCCGTCCAGATTAGCCACCAAGTAGTCGCCAGGATGGTTAGGGCTTCTGATCTTTTCGCTTGGTCAGTGAAGGCAGAGATATTGGACCAAAGATCCCTAACGTCGTGCGAATCCCCGACAGTAACACTTGCCCTGAGAAGAAGGAAGCGAGCGAAAACGCAGCTGCAGAAAAGGTGGTCGCAGCTCTCCGCAGAAAGAGCACAGAAGACAGTGGTTGTCCACCAGCATCCCTCGGGTGAGGAGTCTGTCCGCAGTTGGTAGTCTCTTACGGATTAGCACCCAGGTGAAGACTTTGATTTTAATAGGGGCTTTTAGACGCCAAAGTTGTAGGTTCAGCGGGTCCTTTACTCCAGCGCAGTCGATGAACTTGTAAAGGGAGTTAACCGAAAACTGGTGGTTGGGGGTCCACCGCCATTTGAGCAAGTCTGGACTGGTGCTGGGGCAGCATTGGCTTATTAGCTCTTTGAACAGGGAGAGTTGTCTAAGATTCTCTGGGGAATGAGATGCTGCGAAGCCTATGCAGATGAAGCGTCATCTCCATCCTTTAGAGTTCCAACATTGTGAAACTCGGACCTCCTCGTTTGTAGTATTGGCGTAAATGTCTGGGAACGTGGTGCACAGGGGGGTTTCTCCAACCCAGATGTCTAACCACATCCTAATGTTGTTTCCATCTCCTAGTTCGTAAGAGACACTGCATTTAAAAACTTCTCGGCACCGGATCACACTTTTCCACCACTGCGAGGAAGGGGTAAAGGTTCTGCCCTCGTGCAGCGGCCTACGCCTGAAGTAGTAGAGTGTTCTAATCAGCTTGCACCAATACAGGTGTGGTTCATTAAGAAAGCGTCACCACCACTTGGTTAGGAGAGCCAAATTTATGGACTCCAGATCTTTGATTCCCAACCTGTTTTCTTCCTTTCTTTTGCAAACTATTTTCCAGCTTACAAGGCATACTCCCCCGGAGATTTTGGAGCATCATTTCCAGAAAAAAGCTCTTTCTCAGGGCTTCAATACGGTGCAGCAACTATTTGGGCGCTTTGAAGATGGATAGGAAGAAAAGCGGCAAGTTGGTGAGGACCGAGTTGACTAAAGTCAGTCTTTTCCCTTGGGAGAGAAGTTTTACTTTCCATCCTTCTATTTTTGTTTCGACGCGGTTGATAACCGAGGCCCAGTCTTCCTTGCGCAGGTTCTTATTGTGGAGTGGGAGGCCCAGGTATCGGAACAGAAGCTTCCCAACTTTGCACCCTATGATATTGGCACTTTATCAACTTCCTCCACTTCCCACTTATTTGATAGTCGATCTTATCTAAGTTTATTTACAATTTTACTTTTTCAATGTGCAAAAAAATAATTTTTTTCCACAGAATCAATATTCATTCCTACTTTATCTGCTTCTTGCACTTTCATCTTCTAGGCTTGTATAAGTTCCTTTGTAATTTTATATTTTTTAATACACAAAAACTTTTTTTTCTTATAGAATCATTCTTCTCTACTTTAGCAGCTTCCTCCACTTACGACTCACCTGTTAGTCTTATATAAGTTTATTGTTAATTTTACTTTTTCAATAAAGACAATTCACTTTGTTTTGAATAGCGACCAAATTAATTACAAAAAAAAGTAACTAGTAGAAAAAATAATAAAAAACATAATAATTTAACTTCGTCCACTTTTGTGTTAATGTAAATTTTTTTTTGTAAACTTCCGAAGCCATTACCTTCCAATCAAACAAACAACAATAAAAAAATAATTTTTACATGAATTTTAATTCAATTAAAAAGTATTTTCAACCTTAAATCCATCATAGATAAATAAACAAGCCAGTTGTTGATTTTTCTTTTTATTAGAAAAAATTAAGTGGGTATTTGACGCATTTAAATTTTAAAATCAAAGTATAACTGATTCAAATCAAATAAATTAAAAAATTGTATAGTAAAATTAAAATTTTGAAAGGTTGGATAACTGATTCAAAATAATCTATACATCAGAAAAGTTCTATACATTTTTCGCCCTTAAAAAATACTATTTTTGTGCCATATTAAAGAGCATATATCTTATACCCTATAATCTAAAAATCCATTTTATATTTTTAGTATTGAAAAAGAGTTAATAAGATAAGTTAGTAAATCTTAATTAGACTTATCTCATTAATTGAATAATTGAAGTCTCTACATTTCTTGCACTTTACAACCACTAAAATAATGTCTCCAAAATAACGTTTTGGATAAAATAATGCAAAATAAAAGGATTTTGAGAACTCGTGCGTGAAGTGGATTGAAAAAAACATCTTATCAATTTTTATAAAAATTTCAGTACATGATTGTGAACTGAAATTCTGCGAATTAAGTTTGGCATATTACTTGTGAGAATTAGCTAATTCAATGTGGTTTACTTTGGACTTTGTCTTTATGTTAAATAATAAAATTTAGTTAAATATGTTGGTTTGTAGGGAAAAAAAAAATAGTTGTTCGCGACAGTTATTTGGTTGAAAGAAAAAAAATACTATTTAACATATTTTTTATTATATATATTATTAATATAATTATTATTATGCTATATATGAAAAATTATTNACAAATTGGAATGCTAAATATAATAAAATGAAAATTTTGAACGGTTGGATAGTTGATTCAAAATAATTCATAGTTCAAGCCAGTTATGTACGTTTTTACTAGTTGGATAACTGATTCAAAATAATCTATACATCAGAAAAGTTCTATATATTTTTCCCCCTTAAAAAACACTATTTCTGAGCCATATTAAAGAGCATATATCTTATACCCTATAATCTAAAAATTCATTTTATATTTTTAGTATTGAAAAAGAGTTAATAAGATAAGTAATTAGTAAATCTTCATTAGACTTATCTCATTAATTGAATAATTGAAGTCTCTATTCCTTGCACTCTACAACCACTAAATGTCTCCAAAATAATGTTTTGGATAAAATAAAATAATGCGAAACGAAAAGATTTGGAGAACTCGCAGGTGAAGTGGATTGAAAGAAACATCTTCTCATTTTTTATGGAAATTTCCATACATGATTGTGAACGGAAATTCTGCGAATTAAGTTTGACATTTAATTTGTGAGAATTGGCCAATTCAATGTTTACTTTGGACTTTATCTTAATGGATCCAGTTTCTCACTTTTATTTTTCAAGAAAAGATTGAGTTTTGTATTCTATTTTAGCAGCCGGAAAAAAACAAGAAAGAAGAGGAGAGCCCATTCGAAAAAAAGTTAATAAAGAAATAAATAAGGGAAATGACTACCAAAGTGAGAATGGATAACAAACTTTGGCTATTTTGTATTTTCTAATTCTAAGTGGCCCAAAGGAGATTGACTAAGTAGAGGCAAAAACTGACTTTTTCTGCAGAATCATTCCTCCCTACTTTATCCGCTTCCTCCACTTACAACTCATCCACTAGTCTTGTATAAATTTGTTCGTACTTTTACTTTAGCAACTAGATTAATCGTGAAAATAAATTAGGGAAAACTTCAAAAATCTCCCATGTGGTTTCACTTTTTTTCACTTTAGTATCCTGTGGTTTAAAATGTATCAAATCAGTATCCTGTGGTTTTTCACTTTATCACTTTAGTACCATGTGATTTAAAATGTACCAAGTTAGTACCCTGTGGTTTTGCATTTTATCACTTTAGTACCCTGTGATTTATATAAACCATAGGGTACCAAAGTGATAAAGTGTAAAATCATAGGGTACTAAAGTGATAAAGTGAGAAATCATAGGGTACTAACTTGATACATTTTAAACCACAGGATACTAAAGTAAAAAAAAGTGAAACCACAGGATACTAAAGTGAAAAAAAGTGAAACCACATGGTACTAACTTGATGCATTTCAAACCATAGGATACTAAAATGAAAAAGTATGAAACCACAGGGGGGGTTTTTGAAGTTTTTCCAATAAACTAATAGAAAAAAATAATAAAAAAACTTAAAATTTAAATTTGCCTGCTTTTGTGTTAATGTAAAAATTTTTAGTGAACCTCCAAAGCCATGAACTTGAAAAGTAGTTTCAACCTTAAATCTATCATGGATAAATAAACAAGCTGGTTGTTGATTTTTCTTTTATCAGAGAAAATTGATTGGGTATTTGACGTATTTAAATTTTGAAGTCAAAATATTATTGCCTAACTTAAATTAAACAAATAGAAAAATTATATAGTAAAATTAAAGTTTGAAAGGTTGTATAGCTGATCAAAATAATCTATAGTTCAAATAAATTATGTACGTTCTAATCTTCAAAAACAGTATCGACAAACCATATTAAAGAGCACGTAACTTACACTCTCTCACCCTGGATCTCAAATCTAGTTTACATTTTTAGTAACAAGAAAAAGTTATCTTAGTAAATCGTAATTTCTCTATATTTATAATTACCAAGTTAAAGTCAAAGACCAATCACATGCTAAGATAACGACCAGTTCCAATTTCTTTCCTCTATTTATAATCTATGTATAGACACCCATCCCTAACTCCAACTCCAAGCTCTCAGAAGAAAGAAAGAAAAAAAAAAATGTCTGCGACGGTAACGAATACGTTAATCTTAATGGTGGCGATCTTGGCCTCGCCGTTGGGCCGCGCTCTCGCCGAGCAGTGTGGGAGCCAAGCTGGCGGGGCGACGTGCCCCAACGGCCTCTGCTGCAGCAAGTTTGGCTACTGCGGAAGCACTTCCGCCTACTGCGGCGATGGCAACTGCCAGAGCCAGTGCGGCGGAGGCGGAGGCGGAGGCGGAGGCGGTGGCGGAGGCGGAGGCAGCGGTGTTGCGTCCATAGTCAGCTCGGCACTGTTCGATCAGATGCTGAAGCACCGCAACGAGAACTCGTGCCCGGCGCACGGGTTCTACACTTACAACGCATTCATCGCGGCCGCCAACTCGTTCAGCGGCTTCGGGACGACGGGGGACGTTGCCACGCAGAAGAGAGAGATCGCGGCGTTCCTCGCGCAGACGTCGCATGAGACCACAGGTTAGTACTTTCTTCTTCTTTTTTTTTTCTATAATAAGATATCATGAGAATCAGTACTAAAGTCATCTCAATATGTGAATACAGGAGGTTGGCCCACTGCACCGGATGGACCGTATGCATGGGGTTACTGTTTTCTACAAGAGCAAGGTAACCCACCGGACTACTGCGTACAGAGTGCACAGTGGCCGTGCGCTCCGGGGAAGAAATATTACGGCCGAGGGCCCATTCAAATCTCCTAGTATGTACCGTGAAATAGCTTTTATTCATTCATAGTTTGGATTATTCATATAGTGTTAATATGTTGACAAAATTATATGACATACTAAACTAATAAATATAAACATTTTAACAAATATTTTTTATTTGACTTGTCTCAGCAACTACAACTATGGGCCGGCGGGAAAAGCTATCGGAGCGGACCTGCTCAACAACCCGGACTTGGTCGCCACGGACCCGACAATCTCATTCAAGACCGCAATCTGGTACTGGATGACCCCTCAGTCGCCCAAGCCATCCTGCCACGACGTGATCACCGGTCAATGGACCCCTTCTGCCGCCGACAAATCGGCCGGTCGGCTTCCGGGGTATGGAGTGATCACCAACATCATCAACGGCGGGCTCGAGTGCGGGCACGGGTCCGACAGCCGCGTCGCTGATCGGATCGGGTTCTACAAGAGATATTGTGACATTCTGGGAGTCAGCTATGGGGATAACTTGGACTGCTATAATCAGAGGCCCTTTGGCTAAGCTTTTAGCTAGAGCCAGTGGAATAAGACCGGTTAATAAGGCCACTTTCTATTGTAATAAATAATCACCTCTCGGTGAAAAGAATGTAATAAATAAGACCATAATGGCAACGTGATGACCATGCTGTTGTAGTTCTATTAGCAAACATGCTCCAGAGGAAGCAGTATCTTTGATGCTTTAATTTAGTGTTTACGGTTACATACGGACCAGATCATATATTGTTTTCTTTTAAAATAATGAAGGCTTTCTAAACTTATTTAGACGTTTCGTATCTCATTTCAATCACAAATTTATCAAACATCTAAGAGAAAAGTTAGGGCGAAGTCGACTATTTATAGTGTCGATTGATAAAAAAGATGAATAATTGAAATCAAACCTTCAAATCTTACCTTTATGTAATGTGGTTTTAAAAGTCCTTAAGAAAATGAAATACATTTATAGGCCAAACCTAGTGTAGTTAGCTAAAGCCTTAACAATTATTACCGAGGTTTCGAGTTTTGAAACCTAATTGAATTATATTTTTTGCAAGATTTTGCAAATGAAGATTTGTTGTAAAGATTTGCGAAAAAGTGGAGGATTAGGAGGGATGCGGGTGTAAAATTTCAAATATAAAGAGAAAGTTAGAAATAAATATTGTTATGTGACAGTGTAATAATTTTTTTAGTAATTAATTGTTTTGCATTAGAGAGTTGGCCCGTGCTGGCCCAATTCTATGATTCCCAAATTCCCGTTACAATTAAAATTTGGACCCGTTACCAGCCCTAATCATATAGTATATTATTTTCAAGTTGAATTTTTCAAAATTAGCACAATTTTTATTTTTTTTCCCTTTAAAACATGTCAATAGCTAGCTGCGTATGAATCTGCTATGTTAAGTGTGAATTGTTAATTTATTTCTTTCAAATATATTTTAAATTATTAAAATTTTAGATAGTTTATTAAAATTCATCTAAAGATTAATTTTTTAAAAAACAACTCTCTATATTTTAATAAAAAAATTAAAATAAATTTTAAAATAAATAAAAATATATAGTAAAAATAGGCTTGTCTATAGCCCAGACTTGTCTGGGCTACGACTGTGCTGATCTATGTTCGAACAAAGTTGGCCCGGCACAGCACGTTATAGTTCCAAATAATGTGTCGTACCGAGCTGGGCCAACTTTATTCATAACCACAGACCAGCATAGTCCTGACTCAAACAAGTTTGGACTATGGACAAGACTATTTTTTCTATATATATATATATATATATATATAATTTTTTTCAATTTTATTTTTAACTTCTTATCTCTAATTTTATAAAATACATATAGTTATTATCTTTTTGCTTCTTCTTTAGGATTATGCAGTGTCTACAATGTCCATGCAAGCAAGTAAATGTCCATGCAAGAGTAAAAAGTGGATACTATGGAAAATATAAATGATATATATACTATACATGCCGTGTTGGATATTTGTAAAAATAATAATCATAATATATTAATGAGGCAATTTTATGGATACCCCCTTCCAAAGTCTAAAATATAATGATGCCCCTATAAAATTTAAAATATCATTTATATCCCTGTAAACACAAAAAATTATTAGCCTTACCGTTAGTTGTGTTAGCTTTATCACAGCTATTAAAGGGGTAAAGATGGGTTATCTTTTAAAATGATTTATTTACTCCCAGCTATCTCTTAAGCAAAATAGTATGGAGACCCTCTCAACTATATGCTATTTTGAAACGGCTCCCTCAACTTTTTATTTTTTTAGCTGACGCCCCATTAACTTTTAGGGCGTGTTTGGTTTGAAATCGGAGTTGGAATCGAAATCGGAATCGGAATCGGAATCAAATTAAGCTGTAATCGGAATCGGAATGACTCATTATCTAATTCTGTTTGGTTCATCATCTGAATCGGAATTGGAACAAATCATTCCTATTGTCGGTGTTTGGTTCAGGTGGATATAAAAAACGTATTCAAATTAATATACTAACATTATTTTTATAATATATTAATTTAGATTCAAATTAAATATTAAATATTAAAAAAATTACATCAAAATTTTAAAATAATGTCAAAATTTTAAATCTTTTTTTTTAAAAAAAATAAACTTTGAAGTTGAATGGATAATTCAAAATATGAAACTAAATTTTGATTTATTCAAATTCAAACTTAATAAATTATCAATTTTAATTTTAATTGTGGAATTATAAATTTAATTAAAGTTTGAAATAAAATTTGAATAAAATTTATATAAATTAAAATTGTAATTTAAGGGCTGTTTTGTTTTATCCATTTTGGGCATCGGAATGGGAATTACTCGGCTTTGATCAGAATCGGTTAATCTTGTTTGGTTCGCAATAATCGGTTTGGATTCCTATTCCGGACTGGAAGAAATGGCGTCATTCGCTTTCAACTTGATTCCGGTCTTCTTACCCGAATTGAGATTTCATTCACGGAAAAAGCCCATAAGTTTCGAAGGCTAATTGACATCTCACCCTCCTTCCTTCACGCCGCTTTCTTCATCAAAAAAAACAAAAACCTATCTCTATTAACACCTCTATTCCTAACCCACATCAATAAAAGTTTTTAAAAATAAATTTGATATTTTTTTTGGAAAACTTATTAGAGAATAGTATTATATTTTTTATAAATTTTAAATAATATAAATTTATATTTAAGAGTAAAATTAGTATTATAGTTTCTATAATTTTTTTAGTTTATACGAACTAAACAATAAAATGTGAATAACTCATTTCAATTCCTAATCCACAAATAAACCAAACATCTTGAGAGAGTGGGCCATTCCAATTACCATTCCAATTCATTCACATTTCATTATCCATTCCAATTCCACCCTTGAACCAAACAAGCCCTAAATTTAAATTCATAAGTTAGATTCGAAATACTTGATTAAATTTTAATTTTTAATTTAAGCTCAAATTAAAAATAAATTTAATCCGAATAAATATTTATTCTGTTCGGATTCAACTTTCAATCCGGCCTAGGAGGCCGGATTGAAAAAAGAGGTGATTGGGGGATTCCCATTCCACTCGGGTATCGGAATCGGAATGGAACTCCGCGTACCAAACACCCACAAACGGATTCACCAATTCCGATTCTGATTCCAGGATGAAAAAGAAGCGAACCAAACACGCACTTAGATTTTTAAAAAATTAACTAATTTTAGTGTATGAAAAATGAGAATTTTTGTGTTGTTTTGATGATTTTACCAAATCTAGTGGCTTTATTTATTTTTTAGTAAATAAATAACTATGTATAAAAATTTAAATAAAAATAAATGTTAAGGAATTATCCAATCTTTCTTTCTATCTTGAAAACATAAAATTTTTTTTAACCAAAATTATTCTCAATAATTTTATCTGCATTAAATGGATTAAAAAACTGAAATATAATATATTTTAGCTCTTGAACAAAACTTTTTTTTTTTTTTTCAAATGACAAAACAATGCATGCATATAATTATGTGATTTATTTTTGATTAAATAGAAAAAAAATAAAATTTATAATTTATTTCAAAATTTCTATTACTGTTTAGGAATGTGAATAGATACACAATTTTATCCGAATTCAATTTTGAATAGAATGAGCTTAATCGATGCTGAGTAGTGATAGTTTCAATTATAGCTATAAAAAAATAAAATTCCACCGTATGTAAATTCAGTTATGATTTTGGTGTATATCTAAACTAAACCTGAACCAAAACCCGAAGCTAAAAACAGAACCAAAATAAGATAAAAACATACTATACATAAAATACAATTTTTATATTTTTTAATAATTAATATATATTAGTAATTTAATTTAATTTAATATTTCTATATTAAATACTCAAATTTAAATTTACAAAAATTATCTTCAAATACCTATTAGTATTTCTACTATTAATAAGAGATAAAGGGTAAAAATGATATTTTAAAAAATTAACTCTATTTTAGACGGGTCTTAACGGACGTTAACTAGTGGAGGATATTTATGATAATTTTTAATATATTAGAGCGCAATCGTGATATTATCAATTTTAGAAGGGTATTGATGAAATTATAATATATAGCCCCTATAAGGATATTTATGAAATTATCTCTATATTAATATAAGAACACATGTTAGAAGTAAACATAAAATTCATAAAATATGACATAGTAGAAATTCATTCTTTCCCAGCAATAAATATTGTTACTATTGATAATTATTAGTTGTACGTAAGGACAATATTTCCATGTTTTTATTACATAAAATATCGTTAAAACTTTTCTAAATACCAGAACAGAGAAAACAAAGGAACTTATAATTTGCCAAAACTAAGCTTTGTAATTATGCATATATTAAAGGGTAACTTTAAATGCCATCTCTTGGATTTCGTCATTTCTCACTTTACTACCCTATAGTTTAAAGTATATTAATTTATTATCATATGACTTTTTTTGTTTTTTCATAAATCCCTTTATTAATTTTCCTTAAATCATATACAAAAAAACTTCACATATCCCACTTATAGTTTATCGAATATTCAATTTAGTACTTTTTAATGTTAATTTTATCACTAATTTAGCAAAAAAAAAAAATTAATGGAGAGGATAGTAAAAAGAAAAAAAATAAAATTATATGGTACGAAAGTGATACACTTTAAATTACAGAGTACTAAAGTAAGAAAACACGAAACTACAGAAATGACATTTGAAGTATTTTTTAAATTAAACATGCAAATGGAGATGATAAATCAAATTTTCTTCCTTACTTCAATGAGCAGTACAAAATTAAATTAACTGTAATGGATGCGCTCACAACACACGCTTAAAATGTGCACAGGCTAATGTAGACAACGTTGATAGAGATGTAACTTACTGTGAACCGAGCCGAATATTCTTACTCTTTTGTATCTATATACAAAATTATTTTTGATGATGGGATATTCGAATGCTCCAACACCATAACCGACAGTTCATATTATTGAAGTTGATGCGAAGCAATTGAACCTTATTTGGTTGGTTAGGACATAACGAATATTGATATAAATTGTCTATACCTGAAATAGCTTACTACTTCAAAATAAGCTACTTTTGATTCTGCAAAATTATGTTTGTTCAGTAATACTGTTATTCCTAGTAGTAATTTAAATTGCATTCGGTTAATTTTATAGAATAGTAAGGGATAGTGAAAAAAAATAGCAATTGACCTTGGTATAAAATAAAAGGGTTAATTGTATATAGGTCCCCGCAAAAATAATGAATCGCAGATATATTCCGACAAAGTTCAACGTTCAGATATTATCCCGGCAAAAATCCTAATATTTTTATATATGTACCTATTGTTAGGTTCCATTAGAGAAATTTAGTTAACCACAGTTAAAATACTTAACCATGATTAATTAATAAGGTGAATTGAAAATTTTATCCCTCTTCCTCTTCCTCTTCCTCTACCTCTTCTGCTTGTCAGAGTGGTCGTCGTCGTCATTGTTGGCGAGTGAGGAGATGCGGCGGGCGATCACGGCATAGAAGGAGGAGCTGCGGTCGTGGAGGAAAGGGCCGATGGAGGCCACGTTGACTGCGGAAAGGGGATTGGGCGGGCGTGGACCGTTGGATCGGGCGGTGGCTGGACAATGGCCTCCGCTGCCTCCTTCTTCTTCTACTTCTTCTTCTTCTTCTTCGTATCTTCCTTCTCCACCTCCTTTTCTTCATCTTCTCCTTCTTTGTCGTCGTCGTCGATGATCTGATTGTCGTGCCCGTGTGGACCATCGTCACGAGCGCTTTCGACGGCAGCGGCCGCATCTTCGCCTTCCGCTTCGCCGCTGCGGGCCTCAACCTTGTCCTCATCGGCCACAACTTCGACAAGCGCTGCGACATCGCCGCCGCCGCCGTTGGCTCTGGCAGCCCGAAAAGGAAGAGAAAGAGGAAGAGAGCAAAAATATCATTTCACTAACCTAGTGTTAAAAAATAAACAGTTCTCTAACGGATCCTAAGTAGAGGGACATATCTGAAAGTATTAGATTTTTGTAGGGATAACATCTGAAAGTTGAACTTTGCAGGATATATCTGTAAGTCACCATGTTTGCGGGGTGTATGCGATTAACCCAAAATAAAATGTGTAGAGCTACTATGGAAGCATAGTATTTGATGCTTCCGATTTTTTTACCATTATATTAAGAATTGTACGGTTGGGATTATTGCAGTTTACCCTAGGGTTGAGTAGTGACCCTAGTTGAGTGGTCCCCACAGGGTAATAATATTAATCCAAAGGTTAGAAATAATTAAAAGGGTTGATCTAAAGATCAAAAAGTCCGAAGCACCAGATCCTCTATGTTTCCGATAGTATAATAGCTCTACTCAAATAAAATTTAATAAAATAATTTACTAAAATATTTAATATAAAATAATATATTATAAAAATAATTTTTTTTTTCAAATTTTACTTCAACTCAAATTTAATAAAAATAAGGCATTACAACATTTAATTAGTATAATTATTATAATAATTTATTATAATATTTTAGTATAATAAATTATAATAATATATTATAATATTTAAGTATAAATAATATGTAGTATATATATATATATATATATATATATATATATGGAGTTGAGCTAGAATACTATTGATAGCAAACGGGATCCGTTGCCACCCATTTGTTTTCTATGATAGAGCCTCCAAATCGACGATAGCACCGTTAAACATGATCCATACCACTTGAAGTGTTTGTAAATCAAATTTCAAATCTTTTCGAAATCATTTACCTAATAATCAAAGGCTTTCAAAATTTGTAATTTTAATGGTCGATATGAGACGTTTTATCGTTTAACGGCGTAAAGATATCCAAATTAATTAAATTTTTGTTAGAAAATTCTTTAAACTATTTAAAACAAGATCTATACTCTTGATCTTGATTATAAGACTCCTATCATCATTTTTTAAAGAATATTCATTTTCAGCCGTTAATATTTGTGTCCACTTGATGGATAAGAGAACAATATTAGAAATGTATGAAAATTAATTTCTAAATACTTCAAGGGGTATAGATCATATTCAACGGTGCCGATCGTCGATTCGAAGGCTCCATCATCGAAAACAAATGGGTGGCAACGAAGCCCGTTTGCTATCGATAGTATTATAGCTCAACTATATATATATATATATATATATATAGCTGAGGATTTACTATTCCACCATTTTAATGGAATAATGCTATTCCAATATTTAATTTCAAATTTTATTAAAATTATAAATTAAATTTAAGCTAAATTATATAAAAATAATATGTTATATATTATAATATATAATTTTTATTATAAAATTATTAATTGTACTATATTAATACTTATTATTTACATTTAAATATTATAATAAATTTTATGATAAATTATATTTAAATATTATAATAAATTATTTTTATTAAATTTAAAATTTCAGTAGAATTTTAAAAAATTTATAAATTTATTAAAAAAATTATTTTTATCAAATTTATAAATTTATTATAATAAATTATTTTTCCCACCCCTATTCTTAATTTAAATTTCAAAATTTAATAATTTAAATTTCAAAATTTAAATTTAAAATTTAAAATTTTAAAATTTATAATTTGTAATCTCAAAATTAAAGTGTGTAATTTTAAATTCTAAATTCTAAATTTGATATTTTATACTTTTCAAATTTAAATTTAAAGTTCAAAATTTAAAAATTAAAAATTGAGATTTAGAATTTTGAAATTTTAATTTCAAATTTTGAAATTTAAAAATTAAAATTTTAAATTTAAAAATTCAAATTCATATATATTGAGAGGGATAATATCATTATTTTTTATTTATAACTACCCACCTTCTTTTTTATTCTATCTCATCTGTCCAAACGTTATTTTTTTAATTTTCGAGAACAACCCAATTTTCATCCAAATGCAAAATTGCTCTTGTTTTTTCTTTTATCTGAACTTATACCTAATCCTGGAATAGGTAGCTCTTACTTATGACCCAACCAAATGATATCTTAGGCTTTAGGGGTTGCACTATCTATACTATACTATTATATTAATTCCCAATAAAATATGCCCCGTGGCGATAGTTTCTTCACTTGAGTTGTTGAGTTGTTTGGGTTGTGGGCTCCATCTTTTCATTCCCCTTACCTTACACTCCCCTCATCTATTCCAAAACGTACACCCCTTAACCTTCCATCACATATTCTCCCCTTACTTATTTCAAAATGTACAGCCCTTAACCTTCCTTCACATATTCTCATATTTTTCTAAAACGCACACCTTTTTTATCTTCCTTTATACTTTTTCAAAATGTACACCCTCTATCTTCCCACCCTTTATGTTTTTTCAAAACGTATACCTTTTCATCTCCCTACTCTTCATTTTTTTTTTTAATTTTCATATTTTTTCAAAACGTACACTCTAAATTTAAAAATGTAGATTTCTATATAATATTATATTTTTTTCAAAACCTTTATAGAATTATAATGTAGATTTCTACCTAAACTCTTCATTTTCTTCTTCTTCATCCTTTCTCTCTCTCTTTCTCTTCATTAACGGAAGAGTTAGTGATCGTGTAATTTTTTGTGGACGTGGTATAAGTTGTTAGAGCATTTGCTGCTACGCTAAGAAGCTTCACTACGACTCCTACATTGCCTCTCGCCATGGCCTCCTCTCCGTGGGCTGTGATTGCAGTGCTCGTTTCCTTACTTCCTCCCAAACCTCCTCCTTTGTCGCCTTTGACTTCCAATTCGACTCCTTCATCGACATTCTAAAATTCTCTCTTTATCTTCTTATAATTTTTTTTTTCTATTTAATCAAATTGTTCTAATATGAGATTCGTTTTTTTGGTTTAGGAAGAGATCTGTAAAGCTATCATTTGTTTGGATATTGCGACATCAGGATTGTATACCATGCACTTGTTTACCATGCATGCTATCTGTTCAATATATTATCTTTGAGGATTAAAATAATATTTATTTGTTCCAAATTATTATTAATAATTTCTAAATACTAATTTTTATAATTTTGATTTAATTTATTGTAGAGAAGAAGTATGTGATGATGAATGAAAGAGCTATAAATCCGAAACCTTCTTTCAGGTTGGATTTTATATTTCAATGAATTTAAAAAATATTTTTTCCTCTATTTTTTTCTACTAATTTTATTTTATTTTAATTGCTTTTTTAAAAAAATTTGGTTTTGACGTGAAAAAGACGAAAGTGAAGCTTGTTATAATTCATCGAATAACAAAATCAACCCCAACAAAATCACCTTCAATTTTTTTTCTCTTTTATTTTTGCATTAAATTATTTTTTTTAATTTTTATCTATGCAACAATTTTCATTCTTCTATAATTTTTTTCTTTTCATTTTCTTTCTTTGTTCTCTACTGAATTGTATTCTCATTCTAATTTTTTTAATATAAATTTTATATTATTAACTAATCATATTTTTTGTTATTTTTTATATTTTGTATATTTAATTTGTAAATTTTTATTATAATTCCTATCCGCCACATCGTGCGGTTTTCTAACTAGTAATGAATAGATTCAAGAACTAAGAAGTTAATAGTGGTACCCGCTGATTACTGTCAATTCAACTCGCGCGCGCGCGCGCACACACACACTCTCTCTCTATTTTTTTATTTCTTCAGAAAACTCTCTTATTATATATAATAAATGGAATTTGCTATTTTCTTCACATGTAAAGATGCTTTTGATGTAAATGAAAGATATATGAATCTTGAAACTTATTATTTGGATAGCGTGTACCATCAAAATCAACGTTATAAAAAATCGTTCGTAGCACAAGTGATAAAAGGCTTGATAATTGATACCCGAGATCTCAAGTTCGAATGGTAGTTGATTCACATTTTCAGCTAAATTTATTTCTAAATAAAATAAATGAAACGGATAGCATGCTATCTATCTTTCTAAAAAAAGAATTCATGCAAAATAGGGGTTCAATATTTTATATATATGATAATACATAAGAGTTTTAAATATGGTTGAACACATTTAATATATTAATTCTTAGTTTTAGAACTTTAATATTATAGTTTCAGAATTATGCGGTTACATGTTTCACAAAGCACACGCATAAATTCAAGCCTTTTGATTATTGGCATTTTAGTAAAATAATTTCTTTTTTATAACATTTATACTATACAGGATCGATATTTCTTAAGTAAATTTTAATGTGCCATGTAAAATGACTAAATATTTTAATTTTATGTAAAAAATAAAGTCTAAAAAGTTTTATTCTTATCAATTTATACACAAGGGGACGAGTAATTTAATATTATTATTTTTATTTGGAATGCATAGAAAATTTTCTCTATTTAGGTCTGGTCCCTGTAGGGACCAATTTAGGCCGTCTCCATTAAATTATTTGTTCTTGATAATAGTTCATTGAAAATAATAATTTTTTAAATTTTGGTAAATATACAAGGAGACCATCTCTATTATTACTTTATGTTGTTACATTTTATTAATTAAACTATTAATTTTTTACTTAAGCATTCATGGTGATGTTACATGTGAATTAACTATTCACTTAACCTATGTTTTTGCAACGTATACCTATAACTCCCTTTATGCTCTATTAATTGAAATCTAACCTATGACTTTATATTCTTGTAACTTCTATGCTATAAGCCTATATATAGAGGGCTTCTCTATTCACTTCAACATAACATAAAAAAGAAAACTACAATATCTATATTCTACTTGAGAAAGAGAAGGACAAAGAAAGGTGTTTCTTTTGGTGGAGCTTTGGGCTCATGTACTTGTGCAGAGTTGGTGAAGCTACACGACGAAAGTCGAACCGTTGTATCCTGGAGGGGACAAATCGGTGCTCTGCTGCATCGGTTCAAAGGCTTTGCCAACCGCAGGGGGCTTAAATCTCCTTAAAGAGAGCGAGATATCCGTATCTCGGCTTGATCGACTCGTTGATACTTTTTTAAAAAAATTATTTTGTAGCTAATCTCTATTTTTTGAATATATACATCAACACTTTACAAGTAATGTATTTTTTTAAAATTTCTTTTTGAAATTTTCATTGAACTCAAACTCATTCGTTCAGCATCTTACCAATAATTTTTTGGATCCAGGTACAAAATTTGGTTCCAATCACTGCAAGGCTCTTCTTTTCCAAGCAATAGGTCTTAAATTTAAATGCTGCTTCAAACAAAACATCATCTACATTAATACGAGCTTAAACTTAGTCGAGAAGTAAATAAATAAAATAAAATAAAATAAAAATTAAATTGTGAGGTTAGCATTTCAACAGTGGAGTGAACGGGCGGATTCGGGATCCCAAAAACGAAAACTTGAATATGGTGTAGAAATTCGGACAAAACTGTCTTGTTCGTATTAGATTTGTAAAATACAAAATGAGTTGTACTGCGGACCAAAATTATTTTGGCGAGAACTTAATGAAATTGATCCGAAAAGTACCACTTCCCGCCTAATCTTTGTACCTTCCAAGCTTCTCCCTACTATAAATAGCAATTTCCCCCTCCTACCATTCGCCACATCAAAAGAAAAATAAAAATGAAGCTCTCCGTCTTCACTATCTTACTCGTCTCAGTTACCGCCTCGCTGTATGGCGCCCTTGGCGCCGAGCAGTGCGGCATCCAGGCCGGAGGCGCCCTGTGCCCCTACGGCCTTTGCTGCAGCAGGTCGGGCTTCTGCGGAACCACTCCCCCTTACTGCGCCGACGGCTGTCAGAGCCAGTGTCGACCGCCCACTCCGCCGCCTTCCCCGCCGCCGGAATCCCGGCGGCGGCCGCCCCCGCCGAGGCGGCCGCCCCCGCCGCGCCGGCCGCCCCCGCCCCCTCCTCGNTGAAATCTAACCTATGACTTTATATTCTTGTAACTTCTATGCTATAAGCCTATATATAGAGGGCTTCTCTATTCACTTCAACATAACATAAAAAAGAAAACTACAATATCTATATTCTACTTGAGAGAGAGAAGGACAAAGAAAGGTGTTTCTTTTGGTGGAGCTTTGGGCTCATCTACTTGTGCAGAGTTGGTGAAGCCACACGACGAGGGTCGAGCCGTTGTATCCTGGAGGGGACAAGTCGGAGCTCTGCTGCATCGGTTCAAAGGCTTTGCCAACCGCAGAGGGCTTGAATCTCCTTAAAGAGAGCGAGGTATCCGTGCCTCGGTTTGATCGACTCGTTGATACTTTTTTTTAAAAATTATTTTGTAGCTAACCTCTATTTTTTGAATATATACACCAATAATTTTAAGGAGATTCAAAAATGGAGGCAACACGTGAAAAGTTCAACGATACTGCCGGAGATCTCAACAAGCCCTTCCGCTTCAACGGAAGCCACTTCAAGAGGTGGAAAGGAAAAGTGTTATTCTACCTCAATTTACTTAAAGTTGCATATATTCTCACGGAGAAGAACCCAAAGAAAGTAAATACTGATGATATGAATGAAGACGAACTTCTCGAGCACTATGAGAAAACTGAAAAGTACGAGAATGATGAGTATAACTGTCGGTATTATCTTCTTAACTGCCTTTCGGATCAATTTTATGATTATTATGAAAATACTTACTCCTCTGCAAAGAAGATTTGGAAGGCATTGCAGCTAAAGTATGATACAGAGCAAGCTGGTGCAAAGAAGTATGCTGCTAGCCGCTTCTTTCGCTACCAGATGGTCGAAGGAAAGTCCGTGGTGGAGCAAGTTCAAGACTTTCAGATGATCGCTCATGAAGTTCAATCTGAAGGAGTCAAGTTTGGAGATAATTTGATCGTACTAAGGATCATCGACAAGCTACCACCATCATGGAGGGAATTCCAAAAGACCCTTCGACACAAACAAAAGGAGATGTCTCTCGAGACATTAATCGCGCGCATTCGCGTGGAAGAAGAGGCAAGAGGCCAAGATGCACTTGAAGCAAAAGAGAATGATGCTAGCGCCACTTAGGTAAACTTAGTATCTTCTAATACTTTACCTAATAACAATCGTTCTAGAAATACATACTTGAGGCCTAAGAAGAAAATTAGAAAAAACAGTGATAGACCTCAATTTAAGAAAAATGACCAAGGACCTCCTTCAAATGTGAAAAATTTTATAATTTGCTATGTCTGTGGCAAAAGTGGGCATATTGCTCGAATTTGCAAATTCCGAAAATATAAAGCTTCAAGCTAATATTACCGAGAAGCCACTTGTGACGATGATAACAGACATATGCTTAGCGGAGAATGCTGAAGGATGGTGGGCAGACTCTGGTGCCAATAGGCATGTCTGTCATGATGAGACTTGGTTTAAAACATATACTCCCTATGAACAACCAAGAAATATTATGTTTGGTGATTCGCATACTTCTGAAGTTTTAGGGAGTGGTGAGGTCGAGTTAAAATTTTCTTCTGGAAGGGTGCTTATCTTGAAANCACCCTCCCCGCCCCCCTCCCCGCCCTCGCCAGCCGGCGAGGGAGTAGCATCGATCATCTCCTCCGCTCTGTTCGACGAGCTGCTGTTGCACCGCAATGACGACTCCTGCCCGGCCCGCGGGTTCTATCAGTACGAAGACTTCATCGCGGCCGCCGATGCATTCGTCGGCTTCGGGACGACGGGGGACCTCGACACTCGGAAGCGGGAGATAGCGGCTTTTCTGGCGCAGACGTCGTTCGCGACCACTGGTGCGTTCTTCGTCTATGCGGCTTGAATTGAAATAGTACGATATACCAGTCATGTTGATATAATGCATGCAGGCGGGTCGCCGAGTGCCCCGGATGAACCTTATGCATGGGGTTACTGCATTGTGGAGCAGGTGAACGTCACCTGGGACTACTGCGTTCCGATCACCTTGTGGCCATGCGCACCTGGGAAAGAGTACTACGGCCGTGGGCCCTTTCAACTCTCCTAGTATGTATAGCAATGCTTTTCAACTTTTAATAATGTGTCCTGATTGATCAGTTTCAAATATCTAGTTAGTTGATAGGAAGATAATGTGTTCTTTTGAGTTGAATGTAGTCAAATTCTAACAGATGTTTTGATTGGAATTATTGTAGCAACATCAACTACGGCCTGGCGGGGAAAGCTCTCGGAGTGGACCTGCTCAACGACCCGGACTTGGTGGCGACGGACCCGACGATCTCGTTCGAGACCGCATTCTGGTTCTGGATGACCCCTCAGTTGGGCAAGCCGTCGTGCCACGACGTGATCACTGATCGCTGGATCCCCTCCGACTTCGACATACAGCGCGGTCGGCTTCCGGGGTTCGGAGTAACCACCAACATCATCAACGGCATGCTCGAGTGCGGGCACGGGATCGACAGTCGCGTCGCGCATCGGATCGGGTTCTACAAGAGATATTGTGACATTCTCGGAGTCAGCTATGGGGATAACTTGGACTGCTACAATCAGTGGCCCTTTCCTTGGCGTAGAGCCGTGAAAAAGGATTAGCTAATGAGGCCACTTTATTATAATAAATAATCACCTGTGGGAGAAAATAATGTAATGAATAAGACTATAATGGCAATGTGATGGCTGTCGTATTGCTGTTACCAAATAAAAGAAGCAGTGTCTGAATTTGGAGTGCCCTTTTCTTTTTCCTTTTGTTTTTTATGGTTAAATTACATGTTGATTTTCAAAATATGTTTAAATTTTATTTTATTATAATTTCGAGATGGAAAATTTGAAATTATTATAATTTTTAGTTCAAACGGCTTGAATTGTTATAATTAAATTTTACAATTCAATTTAGTTTGCTTAACTTTGACAAATTTCTATATCAATAATTTATCAATATTTAATTTACTTAATTGAATCATAAGATTTGCAACAATTTATAAAGTTCAAGTTAGAAAATGTAACAAATTAAACATTGTTTAGCTTAAAAATCAATATGTTGTTGAGAACCGGATGGATCGTCTATTATAAAAAACGATTTATAAACACGAAAGCGATCGTACTCATAATAGAATAGTAGCCGGACCCATAAATAAATAAATAAATATATTAAAGCGTATACGAATTCCAACAATTACAAACCGAATCTAAAAAGGAGTAAAGTAATATTCCCTATAAATGATTATGATTAATTTGTTAAAANAAATTTCAATAAAAATTTCGGATTGTTTTACACTGTTAAATTTACCAACGCATCACATCAACTATTAAAATTGTCAATTTTAAGACCTTTTGATCAATAGCCAGATGATTTCGAAAAATTATGAAATTTAGATTTCAAATACTTTTAATAGTATATATATCAAGTTTAATGGAGCCGATCGTCGATTTGGAAGCCATATCACAGAAAACAACTTGGTAGCACATAAACCTCTGCGCTACCGATAGTATACCAGCTTAGCTCTTTCTTTTTCTCTCTTTATATATAGAATTGGGCTAAAATACTATTAATAGTATTTGCCCTCTTTTGCTATCAAGATAACTAATTTCATAACTTTACAATAAAAAATATAAATATTTTTATTTTCTTGCATAAAAGAAGTTTCAATTTTTTTTTTTTAAGTTTGAATCTTAACTCTAAGTATCTTTTCGTTATCTTAGTATTCCTTCTATAATATATCCCATAGTTCCTTTGGCCAGGTAACGCCAGCAATGTGGGAAAAAATATCGAATCGTCAACCGATTATTGAATAAACTAAAGCGCATTTGTATCTTTTTTCAAATTCTCTCCGCTTATTTCCTTACATCATTTTTTTATAAAATTTCATAAATTTTATGATCGCAACAACGTTCGCATCTTCACGCACCAAAAATTATAGTTGTCCTCTTTGAAAATCGAATATTTTTGTGCAACTCTATTGGCACTGTTAAACGCCATCGACACCTTCTCCTCTCGAAAACTTGGCTCTAATACCATTTGTTATGACGGTGGGCATCTAACAAATACGTTCTATATATTTATTATATTATATAGAGATCTCTATAAAAAATAAAATAGAAAAGACAAGAGAGGAAGAAGACAAATCAAAAAATCTAGTATGTTGTCATGGAAGCAAAACAAAATAATTTTATTGAAGAAAACAACTCATCACCATATGAAATTTTCGGCGAGCGCTAATTCATTATGGCGACTCCCGGCTTCATTAACCAAATAATTCCAGTTATCTATTTATAACTAATTATAAGGAATCCTATTCTAATTCGATTTCATCTTAACCATAATTTAAATAATAACCGATAAAATCAAATAATCAAATTCTAATCTAATAAATCATTAGCATTATCTCTAACAGGTAGTGTCTAACCAGCGGAATCAATTTTACTTTTTACCTTTTGTTTCAGTATTATTTATAATTTGTTTGCGGTATAAATATTATTTTGATTAATTGCATATATTATCCATTCAAAATTACCTAATAAAAATCAAACTTCTAAAATTATTTCGCCCATCTATTTGTTACTGAACGAATTGTGATAAAATATTTTAAAAACTTAAACTGTAAAATATTCTGATTAATTAGAGTAGAAACTAAAAATCTTAACAAATATGGTTATTTTTAAAAAAAGATTTTAATTTTTTTTTGCAGCTCATTCTTTTTATTCTTAATTTTCCTATTTCCTCAACTAGATTGTTTTGACGGCTGCTGCAAGTAGTGCGGTGGAGGCTCCACACACTCTCCTTCACCGCCTAGCACAGGCGACGGTGGTGTTGCGTCAATTGTCAGCTCGGCAATGTTCGATCAGATGCTGAAGCACCACAACGAGAATTCATGGCCGGCGCACGGGTTCTACACGTACGCCGCATTCATCGCTGCCGCCAACTCGTTCAGCAGCTTCGGGACGATGGGGGATGTCATCGTGCAGAAGAGGGAGATCTTGGCATTCCTCGTGCAAACGTCGCACAAGACCACAGGTACGTAAGCACATCTTTAATTTTTTCATAATACGTAGTGCACTAGATGGGCCCAATGCATGGGGTTATTTTTATCTACAAGAACAAGGTGCCGCGTCGGACTATTGCATACAG
Source organism: Ananas comosus (assembly GCF_001540865.1). NCBI lineage: Eukaryota > Viridiplantae > Streptophyta > Magnoliopsida > Poales > Bromeliaceae > Ananas > Ananas comosus. The sequence continues at coordinate 1,024,756 of NC_033645.1, forward strand.
AGCGTGCGGTGGCCGTGTGCACCAGGAAAGAAGTTGTCGGAAAAACTTTTCTAATCTTTCAGTAAAATATTCTTTAAAAATAATTCGATAGTTTAATTTTAGTTTTTTAAAAAAGTAAATGATAAATTCTGTAAAAACGAATTAGAAAAAGTCTGTGGATCGAGACGTATAGAGTACTGTCCTAGAAACGAAATTGTCCGTCCACGTGTGAGGCTTTCCGGCAATAACATTCATGTTTTATTCCGTCGACACACTTCCGAGATGGTGCAAAATAAACCAAACAAACTTTAGGAGATCTAGCGAAACACTAAAAAACTAGTTCAAAAATCAGCGCAAAAGATCAATGGCGAGAAAATAGAAAAGGTGAGATAGAGGGATAGGGTTTTGCTCTTAGATATACTCAGTTTCGGGTTGAACTTCGTCCAAGATATATATATCCAAGGCAAGCATCAATTCCGATATATATATCCAAGGCAACTTCGTTTATATATATATCCAAGGCAAGCGTCAATTCCGTGTAGTAAAAGGTAAGTATAAGATTATATGGGATATATATTAGGATTCCCACAAGAATTAGAATGAAGATAAAGATAAAATCAAAAACTAAAAAAAAAAGTTTGGATTGAACTCATACAACTTTGTCCAATATATATATCCAAGACAATAATCTTGCTTCAATGCGTTAATTCCGTGTAGCGGGATGAAGTATTGTGGCCGTGTGCAGTGGCCATGTGCACCGGGGAAGAAGTATTGCAGCCGAGGGCCCATTCAAATTTCCTAGTTATGTACGGTAAAATCACTCTTGTTCATTCATAGTTTGGATCGCTCACTGAGTGTTAATGTGTTGAGAAGTTCAGATAGCATTTTAAAGTGACAAATATTTTTGATTCGACTTGTCTCAGCAAATACAACTAAGGGCCGGCCGGAAAGGCTATCACAGATTCACAGTGGACCTGCTCAACAACCCGGACTTGGTCGCGATGGACCCAACAATCTCATTCAAGACCGCAATCTGGTTCTGGATGCCCTCAGTCACCCAAGCCGTCGTGCCATGACGTGATCACGGTTGATGGACCCCCTTTACCGTCGATAAATCAGCCGATCAGCTTCCGGGGTACGGACACATCACTAACATCATCAACAGCGGGCTCGAGTGCAGGCGCAGGTCCGACAGCCACGTCGCAGAACGGATCGGGTTCTACAAGAGATATCGTGATCGACATTCTCGGAGTCAGCTGTGGGGATATCTTGGACTGCTGCAATCAGAAGCCATTTGACTAAGCTTTTAGCTAGAGCTGGTGGAATAAGATTAGTTACTGAAGGTTTGCTGTAAAGATTTGCGCAAAAGTGGTGGATTAGGAGGGATGCAGGAGTGAAATTTCAAATATATATATAAAAAAATTGACTAAAATATTATTATGTGACAGTTCAATATTTTTTTTAGTAATTACTTGTTTCACATTGAAAAATTGGCCCGTACTAGCGCAATATTTTTTTAGTAATTACTTGTTTCACAGAAACTCTTAGGCTAAGCTTTTAGGCAGAGCTGGTGGAGTAAGATTAGTTAATGAGACCAGTTTATTGTAATAAATTATAATCACCTGGTGGGGAAAAGAACGTAATAAATAAGACAATAAATGGCAATGTGATGGCTATGCTATTGTAGTGCTATTACTAAACAAGGACAAGAGGAATTAGCAGTATTTTTTATGCTTTAATTTAGGGTTTAGGGTTACATACGGACCAGATCACTTTCTTTCAAGAAAAAATTAGTGGAGGCCTTCTAACTTTATTTAAGCGTTTCATCTCTAATTTTAATTACAAATTTATCAAACATCTGGGAGAAAACTTAGCTTGAAGCCGACAAAAGTGTAAATTGATAAAAAATATGAATAACTGAAATCAAATTTTCAAAATTTTTCTTCATATAATGTGACTATAAAAGTCTTAACAAAATAAATACAAATATTGACCATATCTAGCGTAGTCAGCTAATTAAAGTCTTAATGATTACTATCAAACTTCCGTGTTCAAAGCCTAATTGAATATAATTTTCAAAGATTTGTGAAAAAGTAGAGGATTAGGAGGGACACGGGTGTAAAATTTCAAATAAAAAACAGGAGTTGACTAAAGTATTGTTATGTGATAGTTCAATAATTTTTTTTTAGTAATTAGTAATTAGTTGGCCCGTGCTAGCCCAATTCTTTGGTTCACAAATTTCCCTACACCCTGTGTGGTTCGGAGATAAGGTGTTAAAATAAATAAAAATATATAGAAAAAATAGATTTGTCTGTAGCACAGGCTTGTTTGAGCTATGTTGACTGTGTTGATCTATGGTTCAAATAAAGTTGGTCCGGCACAACACGTCATAGATTCGAATATGTATCGTACCAAGTTAGGCCAATTTTATTCAAGCCATAGATGGATTGCGGACAAGCCCATTTTTCTATATATTTTTAAATTTTTTCTCAATTTCATTTTTAACTTTTTATCACTAATTTTATGAAATACATATATATATAGTTATTACATTTGGGTTTCTAAGTTCGAATCCTACTTGATTCATATTTTCAGCTAAATTTATTTTTTTTAAAATAAATGAAGTAGGTAGTACGCTACCTTTCTCTTAAAAAAAAAAAAATCATGAGTTTATTAAATAAAATATGGTTAAAAACTTTTCTAAATACCACAATAGAGAAAACAAAAGGACTTATAATTTGCCAAAACTAAGCTTTGTAATTAGGCATTGTAATTATGCATAAATTAAACATGCAAATGGAGATGATGAGAAATCAATTTTTTCTTTCTTACACTCATTGTCCCTAGCGCAAGTGGTAAAAAATTTGGTGATTGATATTCGAGGTTCTAAGTTCGAATTCTAATTAATTCACATTTCATAACATGCTACTTATCTCTCAAATTTTTTTTTTCCCTTTCTTACTTCAATAAGGAGTACAAAATTAAATTAGCCATAATACATGCGCACACCACGCACGCTTAAAATGTGGCCATGCTTTTCACATTCTACTGACATAGACAACGTCAGTAGAGCTCTAACTTACTGTAAAACTGTAACGCCCCCAATAATTTCACATCGGATGGAATACTAATTCCGATCAATTTATATGAGGCCTACACGCTAACAATAATAACTGGACTTAAATATTTTGGGCCGGTGATTGGGCTCAACGAGTTATTGTTGTTAACGGATCGGATCGTTGCAGAAACAATCAGAGTATACGTACTTTTTTGTATCCCAATACTTTTGGAGTGAATGCTCCATCACCAACAGTTCACGTCATTGAAGTTGATGCGAAGCAATTGAATCTTATTCGTTTTGTTAGGACATTATGAATATTGAGATAAATTTTTTATACCTAAAATAGTTTGCTATTACGAAATAGTGATGAATAAAAAAAATTATGTTTGTTCTGTAATATTGCTATTCCCAGTAGTAATTTTAATTGTGTTTGGTTAATTTTGTAGAATAGTAGAAGATAGTGAAAAAAATATAACAATTGAATTTGGTATAAAATAAAATTTAATAAAAATAATTTATGATAATATTCAATATAAAATAATTTATTATAAAAATAATTTATTTTTTCAAAATTCTAACTTCAACTCAAATTTAATAAAAATAAGGTATTATAACATTTAAGTATAATTAATTTAATAATTTCTTATAATATTTTAGTATAATTGATTATAATAATATATTATAATATTTAAGTATAAATAATATGTATTAATATAGTAAAATTAATAACTTTATTAATAAAAATAATTTATTATAATGCATAATATATTATGTTTATATAATTTGCTTTATTTCAATTTAAAATATTAATTAAACTTGGAATTGAACCTTGCAATAGCACTATTCTGCTAAAAGGATGGAATAGTTTATTCCAAGCTATTCCGGGATAATCAAGAAAAGTTAGGTTTGATCATAATATTTTATTTCTGCCAACAAATGTCCCGTTTGGGAGAATAGCGAAAATGCATTTCGTTATTCCCATTTTATCTCCAAGCCAAACGGGCCTATAGAAATTGAATTTTATGACTTTTCAAAATTATTTTCTAATTCATTAAGCAGTCACAAAATAAATGGTCGAAATTGAATAAGCCTCTAAAGATAGATGATATAGGATATTTTTACATTCAAGATTAAAGCATGTTCATATTAATCTAAATAGCGAAAAGATATTTTTTATTAAAAATTCAACTATTTGGATCATACTATACCATTAAACAAGAAAATGCATCATGTAAACCGTTCAAATTATTCAATTTTGAAATCACTTAATCACTACATAAATGATATCGAAAAATTATAAAATTTAATCTATAATAGGGCTAGAATACTATTGGTAATATTTTAGATGGTCAAATGCTATTAATGATAGCAAAATGATTGTTACTATCAATTTTTTTTACTGTGATGCTCTACTTTTCAGAGGGTCACCTATATAGTCTAGAACTCTAGATTTAAGCTTGCTCAATCCTCGTCTAAACCTCTAAGTTCTAGCCACTATCCAAAATAATATAGCCTTCCTCTTTTTGCCTTAACGTTCTCGTTAGGCTCAAGAGAACTCACACTCATCAAGAGTTATGAGACTTATCTCACTAGTCTTAGCCGACCTTGTAGGGACCACACTTCACCCACACACAATGATTGTTAGGTGGTGAGTTGCACTGTTGCTTATTATATAGCTTTGACCCAGCTGAGACTCACATCACACTTTTAGTTGATAATTGATTTTGATACTAATAGTGACATCTCGTTTTCCAGAAGATTCGTCCATTTTAGAACTATTTTAACCCTAAACTCGCTCAACTCTGAACATTTTGGATTTAATCATAGTTAAATTGGTATATCGGATTAAAAGTTCTATTATACCTCACATATAAGACTATTTCAAATTTTGGAAAAGTTAAGTTTAATAGAGTCAACATGTTAGACTTTAGGGGTTGCACTATTATGAGTAGATTCAAGAGCTAAGAAGTTAATTGTGGTACCTGCTCATTACTGTCAATTCAACTCGCATTGCTCATTACTGTCAATTCAACTCGCATTCTCTCTATCTCTCTACATTATTTATTTTTTCAGAAAACTCTCTTATTATATATAATATAATAAATAGAATTTGCTACTTTCTTCACATGTACAGATGCTTTTGATGTTGTAAATAAAAAATATATATATGAATCTTGAAATCTATTATCTGGATATTGTGTGCCATCAAAATCAACGTTATAAGAAAACATGTTACTCAATTCATGCAAAACTAGTTTAGGGGACCCGCGCGTTGCGGCGGTGAGCTAATATAATAGTAATTAATTCGTTTTTAATATATTTTTTTTTTTCAAATATGAAATTTAGTAGAAACGTTAAAAAAAAAAAAACCTTAGAAATAAATAGTTATGTAAAATAAATCATAGAGCACTTCACAATTCAACACGTCGAAATGGATTAACATATTTTTTAATATGATGAGGACCTGATTAATAACCCAGAAAATAAAGATCAAAAAACTACAAATTGTAGACTTATTTAAGATTACTAAGCTCTCCCAATAGATTACAAAAAATCTTCCCTAAGAAATATCGCAGCAACTGCTGCTGAAGGAGAATGACCCAAAAGGAAAAAAAAAAAAAAAATTGATACTATTCTTCTTCTTTATATCTTCTTGGTATTAAGATATGGCTGAGGATGGTAAGTTAATAATATTTTGAGTTCCTCAAAATCTGTTTCTCATGAGTTCGATTCCAATACTGGTATGAAACTCACCACAATTCTTCTTAATAATTTTAATTATATGTCTTGGTCACAAGCTGCTTCTATTGCACTTGGTGGAAAATCGAAACTTAGATATATTGATAGCAAAAAAGTGCCCCCAGATTTTGATGACCCTTCCTTTTCATGCCATCTTTTCCATCCAATTTACTCTATTGGTAAACTTACCCAAGATCTGAATTGCAATGTTAACTTCACTCCTTATTCGGTAATTTTTTAGGACAGAACCACGGGGAAGAAGATTGGTGAAGGAAAATTCCACCAAGGCCTTTATTTGTTTGATCAAAAGAATAAAGCTTTGGTAGCAAAAAAGGGACTACATGAAAATTCTAGCTTATGGCATAGTAGAATGGGTCATCCTTCAGACCAAGGTTTAAATATTTTGATACCTTCTATGTCTTCTAATTCTCATTGTTGTGATTTTTGTCAATTTCTAAACAAAGTAGATTGCCGTTTTCAACCATCTATGGAAAAGTTTGATGAACTCTGTAGTTTAATACATTCCAATGTATGGAATCCTGCACCTATTGATTCTTCTAATGGTTTTCGATACTTTGTTAGTTTCATTGGTGACAATTCTTGGTGCACTTGGATTTACTTGCATGAAGCAAGGATAAAAGTGAACGCAAGGATAAAAGTTTGCCTACCTTGACATTTCCACCTCTCATCACTTGAGTTTTCAGGGGCAGGTTTGGGTTTCGTTAACAAAATGTTGTGACAATGTAAGATGGCGGTTAAGACATTACCAAATTGTCTACTTGTTGTCTCTTCTGATCTAACAAATTGCCTTTAATTATCCTATTTTTAACATCATATGCAATAATATGTAAGAACATAGCAACCATCTCCTCAACAGGCATCTCTCAAGTCTCTTTCAATCTCCCTCTTGTTGAAAGTAGATCACAAAGGGAGTGAAATGTCTTACGATCCATACGTGCATTCTCATAACATGCAAGATCACTATCATAAATTATTCTTCTAATGTGCACATATCTTATAAAATGCCTTTCGATTGCTTGTTCCTCCCCATGGTGCTTATTATGTGTTCTAAAATTATATAGAATTTGAAGTAATTTTACAACCCGAAGAAGCCTTTGCATTTGGACAAATGTGGCAATAATGCTTACTAACATCATAACAAATTCAGGGGAAGTTGGATCCATCTTGATCTATACTAAATTATGACAAGTGGAAATAAGCATATAAGTTAACAAGCACTTATTAATAAATATAGAGCAAACCCAACAAATATAGCGAAGTTATAAACAACTAACAAAATATGCATACACATACATTTCAAAAAATGAATAAATTTATGCAACAATAGTTAAACTATAGGTGGATAATCTTGCATATAAGTCAACTGCCATTTTCTTTTTGTAATCAAATTTTGCTATTTATTATTTGAATTGAAACTGGACTCAATGAAACTAGCCCAATTGAACTCCCTAAATAGATAATCTGTTGTTCTTTTACATTAACATAGTATATTAATTTTAGGGCATCAAAATCAAAAATCGAAGAAAGAAAATATAAATAAAAAACTAAAACAAAAATTAAAAGATAAAAAATTAAATAAAAAATTATCATATACACACAAAAAAATTAAACGTGGGTTATTATTTTCAGGCCAACACATGATTAATTAGGGCACAAAAAATATATAAATTTTTCCCTAACATGTCCAAATCAAATCCAGGAAAAGGGCGATAAAAAAAAAAAGAAGAGCGATCCAAAACTAGATTAATAAGAATCAAAAATACCAAAAAGTGCTTGTTAAGCATGTCCTGTAGAAAGATTGTGTAAGGACTGAGATTTTTACAATGCAACTAAACTCTCTGTTGATGATGTTTATGTGTGTAATTTAATTACATAAGCACTCGTCAAGTTTCAGGAGAAAATGAGCTAGAACGGAGAAGTTACGCGATTATTAGTTTTCACTTAAAGTGAATAGTAACCCGATTTTTCAGAGAAGTTACGGAGTAGAGTTGGCTTTCGGCATGTATCGGACTCCGTTCATAGTGATCCAATAGCTCGTTTCGATCGGTTCAGCTATTCTGGAACCAATGGCACTGACGGATTTCAAATCTGATGTACGGTTTTCGAGAAAAAGGAGTTTTACCGAAAAGAGGGTTTTCGCTCTTTGCTTTTCTGTGCATTCTAAAGCTTCTCGTGCTCCGTGCTTGTGACCTGGAGTAGGGTGAAGAATGTTTCGGGTCCCTACTAGTGGTAGGGAAGTCAATTTCTAACACGAAAGTTGGTTTAATGGGTTTACACATTGGTATACGTACGATATATAGATTAATTAGAGAGCGGATGGGTTCCGTCGCGAATCCGTGACCAAATTGGATGAAACGAAATTGTAGTTTCGATGCCCCCGTTGTACTGAACGTGATGACTCAGTCGGATCGAAAATCCGACGGACGGATCTCTGGTAATTGCGAAGTTTTTGTTAAGAGGTCGAAGGTGGCAATTCGGAAAATTCGCGAAAAGTTGCGATATTTTATGTACCGAAGCACGCGAGATCGAGCATAGAGGTGCGTACATGCAAAACACATGCACTGTTAGAGACTCAGATAATAACAATTATCTTTGGGGGACTTCTCTGCAAAGTTGCAGGTTGTATATAAGGTTGCACTAGGATTCCTTAGCATGAAACCCTAGATCTAGCCGACTTGCACCCCCAGTTAACCCTAACCGTCATCAGCACCTCTATGCCCTTGCCATGCGCGCACCCCTGCCGCCGGCGAGCAACCCCGGCCGCCGGAAAAGCTCCACCTCCCTCTCCNGTTGAATGGTGACAACCCGTGAGCCCTAGAGGGGTTATATGCACTGGAGAGTAGTAGTGGCATTAGCTTGAGGTCTGCGGTGCTGACCAAGAGAGCATTGGTTTCAGATTGGGTACTTTTGGACTTCTTGACCGGTTGACGCATATGTCTATAGTAGCAGTCGTTGCATGCATATTTACAGTTACTTTATAGTTGTCTTGCTACTATAGTAGATATTCATGTATGCTTTCAGTTCCAGTTACAGTAGCGGTAACCGTTATTCAGTCTAGTTCTTACTTTCTTTCAGTTTATTGCTACTGTATTCGGTACATCTGCTCATTGCCTTATTATTGTTGCTACTATATTTCCACTGACCCTTGTTGTTATTTATCTCTTCCTGATCCGGTGAGTACTCCTCGCCTTCATCGGCTTGCGGTACCCACTGGGAGGGGAGACATGTTTACATGTTCTCACCTCCCCCACCATTTTTCAGGTATCGCGGGCGGTGAGGGTTGAGACGAGACGTGAGACATGTACGTAGCGGTCGATAGATCTTCTGACCCAGGTTATTCGGCTTAGCTTTTACCCTTATTATTTCTGTTGATATATAGCTTAGTCGGTTTATATGGTTCAGTATTTCATTATGTTAAAATATTCAAGACTTCAGTTGGTTTTACGAATGAGAAGAAGATTTCTGAATTTTCGTAAATAAAAGGTTTTCTACCCCTCGTGGTAGCGTTTTTAAAAGAGAAAAGTTTCCATGTAGGGAACAGTTTTCAAAAGATTTTCTGTGGATTTTGTATCTTAGTATTTCAAAACCTATTTCTGAGTTGGAAACATTTTAACTGATAGATGTGGATTTATATCTAAATATTGAATATATAAATGTGAACCTGTGATGTGAATGGTGTATGAATATATAATTGTTGGTTACTTGTATGTTCATTTGGTTGTGGTTGTACCTGGATTGCTTCTTGTACTTGTGCGACGCCGTGCAAATACAGGGGAGACTCTGTCCGTGTGCACAGTGGATTCCCTGTATTTGTGGCGGATCTGACATACTCTGGGGTCAGGTTTTCAAAAAAAAAAAATTCAGACGCTTTTCCGCTATGTTTTAAACTAAAAGGGACCCCGGGGCGTGACAGATTGCAATTAAACAAAACAAGACATGGCTTCAGATCTGACGAAGTTTGCATAAACACTCCTTAAATTGACGAAAACAGGAAAAAAAAAACCTCCAAATCGGATCTAACTTCAGTTCGAAAATAATAGGTTTTACCGGGAGAGAAGAAGTGAGTAAATATGTATGCAAAAATGGCGAATGGAGGGAAGGAGATCGAGAAGATTACCTGGGAGGATGAAGCAATAAAAGAGGATAGGTGTTCGTGCGAGAGAGAGAGAGAGAGAGAGAGAGAGAGCGCGCGTGGGGGGGTTTTCCTCGCTCGTGATCGGGTTATCGGGCCCGTTTGGCCTTGATATCTGCATAAGTGCAAAGAGTAGTGCTACTGGTACAACCCATCTTGGGTTGTACATCCTACAACTATCCTATCCGATGGCTGATATTAGTTAGCTTTTGAAAAAAAAGAAATGTGTTATTCTCACTCCCATTTTCTTCCTCCTCACCCTTCCCCTCCCCCCTTTTTTGATCTCTTTCATCTTTTCCAGTGCCTGCGGGTTAGAGGGAGAGAAGGTTGAGCGATATAGCGAGAGAGAGAAGATCTCGAGCGAGAGAGGGGCGCCTTACTCCTATTTTCTGGCGCCTGCGAGCTAGAGAGAGAGAGAGGCCTGCGAGCGATAGAGCGAGAGAGAGTAGAGCTTGAGCGAGACAGAGGCGACCTCCGCGAGAGAAAGTGAGAGCGAGAGTAAGGGGAACTTCGTCTTTGATTCGTAGTTTCTGAGAGGGGAAGTGCTGGTTTGAGATTGGGTGGGCTTCAGAGCGATGCTTCTTGCAGAGTTGTCGTTGGCGAGGGAAACTTCATGTTTGATTTGGTGTCCAAGTGGCTGGATGCGGATGGCGCCTTGATTAGCATCTTGCGTTTGGTAAATCTCCCCTCTCTATTTCTCAGTGGATGTGTGTGACTTGGGTTTGTGTTGTAATTATTACNATACACTTTAAATCACAGGATACTAAAATGAGAAAGTGCGAAACCACGGGGGGCATTTGAAGTTTTCCTTTAAATTAATATTTGTCCTTGATAGTTGATTGAAAATGTATTTGTCCTAAATAAAGTTTTTTAAATTTAGGTAAATATACAAGTAGACCATCTCAACTTCTACTTCACAAGTAATGTGTTTTTTTCTCTTTTTTTTTGGAAATTTTTTATTGAATTCAAAGTCATTCGTTCAACATCTTGCCGATGATTTTTTGGATCCAGATACCTACCGTTTGTTTCATTCACTACAAGGCTCTTCTTTTCCAGGCATTGGGTCTCAAATTCAATGCTGTATCAAAAAAAAATATCATCTACATAAATAAAAATCTAAACTCAGCCAAAAAGTAAATAAATAAAAATAAAATAATAATGATTGTGAGGTTAGCACTTCAACAGTGGGAGGAATTCTATACTACCACACTTAACACCACGTCATTAATAACAAATCAATCACATTTATTTTTTTCAAACAAAAGTATAATAAAAATATTTTTTTATAATCATGATGGAACCATATATTTCTAAAAGGAGATATTTGATTGATTTGTTATGCCACGTCACTAATATACCCGTTGTATTTTAAAATTTTTCCAAAAGTGGAGTGAAGGGGCCAATATGGGATAAAAAAAAAAAAAAAAAAAAAAAAAAAAAAAAAAAAAAAAAAACATGAATATGGTGCAGAAATTCGGACAAAAATGTACGTCTTGTTCGGAATAGATTATTGATTAATTAAATACAAAATGAGTTGTACTGCCGACCAAACTTATTTTGGCGAGAACTTAAATGGAATTGATCGGAAAAGTACCACTTTCACGCCAAATTTTATGTACCCTCCAGGCTTCTCTCCACTATAAATAGCAATTCGCTCCTCCTCCCATTCGCCACATCAAAAGAAAAATAAAAATGAAGCTCTCCGTCTTCTCGAATATCAATTTCTCTTCAAATAATAAAAAATTATAAAAAAAATAATATTAATTTTATATTAAAAATTTATATTTATTGTGATTTTTTTAAATTAATAAAATTTTTAAAAAATAATTTGAACTCTTTTTGTGTAAATTGAAAACTATAAATCAAAAAGTTATAATTTTAACTCTTTTTTAAAAAAATTAAAAAAATACAAACTTTATGTAATATGATTAATACAAACTTTATATAATTTTTGTAATTATTTTTTAAAATATCAATTTCTCTTCAAATAATAAAAAAATTATTAAAAATGTCTAATAAAAGAGTTTTTAAAAAGTTGGGTATAATTCTGTAAATTAAAAGTTATAAGTTAAATTTATAATTTAAAAAGAAATAATCTCTTTTTCTCAAAAAAAAATTTCTGAAAAAAAAAACTAGGAAAAGACATTCTTTAAAAACCTGGGCTGGCACGGCCAGAGGCCGGGACGGGCATACTACTCTGGCTAAACGGTCCGGAACGACCCAGCCCGAATTAATAAACGGGTTGGGCCGGGCCAACCCTTATCGAGAAATGGCCCGAAAAGTGTGGGCCGTTCCAGCCCGGCACGACCCACATTACATCCCTAACTACAATAGCAACGCGTTGGCTATTTTAGTGCCATATATTACCATACATGCACTTAAAGGAAGAAGTATATTTACCGTGTCCTTTTTTTTTTGTTTTTTATGGTTAAAGAACATTTTTTGAAATGTGAAATTTGAAATTTCAAAATTTTAAATTTGGAATTTAAAATTAGAAAATTTGAAATAAAAAAATTTAAATTTGAATTTCAAAATTTTGAAATCAAAAATTTGAAATTTAAAATTTTAAAATAAAAAACATAAAATTTTAAATTTTGAAATAAAAAATTTAAAATTTAGAATTTAGAATTTATAATTTAGAATTTAGAATTTAGAGTTTAGAATTTAGAATTTGAAATTTAAAATTTAAAATTTAAAATTTAAAAAATATATTTTAAAATTTAAATTTTGAAATTTGAAATTTGAACTATGAGATTAGAGATTTGAAATTTGAAATTTTGAAATTTAAAATTTATAACTTAAATTTTAAATTTTAAATTTTGAATTTTGAATTTTGAAATTTAAAATTTGAGATTTGAAATTTAAAATTTTAAAGTTAAATTTAAAATTTAAAGTTTGAAATTTGAAATTTGAAAATTAAAAATTTAAATTTAAATTTTGAATTTTAAATTTTGAAATTAAAAATTAAAATTTAAAATGAATTCCAAATTTAAAATTTGTTAATTAAAATGTACATTTTTTTATTTTTTTCAATTTTATTTTTAATTTTGTATCACTAATTTTATGAAATATGTATAGTTATTATCTTAATTATTCATGCCGAATGATGTAGAGCTGATTATTTTCATAGCAGACTCAAGAATGTGGTAGTTACAGGCATGCTTCTTTTTTAACAAGTAATTGCATACATCTTTAATTTCCTTTTGATAACTACAATTATTATTAATATATTTGTATTATTATGGAGCTAACTAATATATTAAGTTAAGATTTGAACTTAATCAATTTAACAGATAACAATAAAGACTTTTTGTTTCTTTTTTAGGATTATGAAGTGTCTACAATGTCTATGCAAGCAGTTAAAAGGATATCTAGAATAAGGAAAATATAAAGGACGTACCATATACACCTTTTTTTTTCTTTTTTTTTTTTTTAAGAGACAGGTAGCATGCTACCCGCTTCGTTTATTTCATTTAGAAATAAACTTAGCTGGAAATATGAATCAACAAGAATTCGAACTTGGGTCTCGGATACCAACCATATACACCTTGTTGGACATTTGTAGTAGTAGTAGTAGTAATAGTAGTAATAATAATAATAATAATAATAATAATAATAGAAGAAGAAGAACAAAACTAGAAGTAAATATAAAATTATGAAAAAAAACACTATTAGATATTCATTTTTTCCCACTGTAAAAGTTGTTGCTCTTGATAATTATTAGTTGTAATAAGAAATTTTCCACGCGCTTATTAATAAAATATGGTTAAAACTTTTCTAAATACCACAATAGAGAAAATGATCGTGGAGGCTTTGTAATTATGAAATATAATTATGAAAAATTTTTAAAAGATTTTTTCAATTTCAATTTTAACTTTTTAACACTAATTTTATGAATTATATATGATTATGATCTTTTCGGTTCTTTTCTAGGATTTTGCAGTGCCTACAATATAAACGCAAGCAAGTAAATGGACATCAAGAGTAAGTGAATACAAAGGAAAACATAAAGGATATACTATATATACAGCGCGTGTTAGACATTTGTAAAAATAATAACCATAATATGAGAACACAATTAAAAGTAAACAAAAAATTCATTAAAAATAATAATACTAGAAAGTCAGCCTTTTTCCCAACAATAAATATTATTGCTATTGATAATTATTAGTTGTAATAAGTAATTTTCCATGAATTTATTAAATAAAATGTGGTTAAAACTTTTCTAAATAAATCACAATAGAGAAAACAAAGGGACTTCAAATTTGCCCAAACTAAATTTTGCAATTGTGCATTGTAATTATGTATTTAAATATAAAAATATTTATACATCGTTCTTTACTAGCTTAAATTTTGAAGTACAATAGTTGTTTCACTTAGTATCAGAGCTGGAGGTCCTGAGTTCGAGTCACTTCAGACTCCTCATATTATTAATTAATTTTCTTTCATTTAATTCAAATTCACATACGTCATGGGCCTAACAAAAACTCTCAAGTTCAGACGTGATGAGGAGTATTAAATGGTCAGACTTGAAGAGAGTGTTAAATATAAAAATATTTAAATACTAATTTCTATTAGTTTAAAATTTTAGAGAACAATAATTGAGACTTTTTGTAGGTTCATGACATGCACGTGAATTAAATGAGAAAAAATTAATTAATAATGTTAAAAGTCAGGCGTGACTTGAACTCAGGATCTCCTACTCCAATATCATGTGAAACAACTGTTGTAATCTAAAAACTTAAGCTGTAATTAAGTTGTTACCGCTAATATATAAAAGTTTAAGCTGATAGAGAATGGTGTTTAAATATTTTATATTTAACACCCCTCCTCGTGTTTGGGCTCGAGAATTTTTGCTAGGCCAATAATGTGAACTGGAATTAAATGAGAGAAAATTAATTAATAATGCTAGGAGGCAGGCGTGACTCGAATTCAGGACCTCCTTCTCCGATATTATATGAAACAACTGCTACACTCTAAAAATTAAACTAGTTAAAAAATAGTACTTAATTATTTTTATATTAAAATGCATACATTAAACATGCAAATGGAGATGAGAAATCAATTTTTTCTTTCTTATTTCAACGAGGAGTACACAATTATTTAAATTAAACGTAATGCATGCTCATGATAAACGTTTAAAATGTACACATGCCATGCTTATCAAATTATAATGGCATACAAAACAACAATAGAGATGTGGACCAATTGGAATAATCGTACTCGATCTTTAATTTGTAACCAATTACCTTTGGAGCAAGGAAGTTATTTTCAATGATGGATCATCCGGATGTTCCATCACCGACTGCTCGTGTCATCCAAATTGAATCTTATCGGCTGGGTCCAGAGATAACAAGTATTAAAATAATTTTTTTATTTCTAAAATTGCTTACTATTTTATAATATACAAAAATTAAAGTAAAATTGTATTTGATTTATAATGTTGCTATTTTTAAAAATAATTTAAATTGTATTTGGTTAATTTTATGAAATATTTCTCAAGAATAATTTAAATTATGTTTGGTTAATTTCATGGAATAATAAAAGATAGTGAAAGAAATTAATGGTTGAATTTGTTATAAAATATAATTTAATAAAAATAATTTATTATGAAATAAACTATTTTTTTTCAAACTCTACTACAACTTAAATTTAATAAAAATAGTGTATTATAATATCTAAGTATACCTTATTATAATATTTAAGTACAATTATTTATTATAATATGTAATATATTATATTTATATAATTTACTTTAATTTAATTTAGAATATTAATAAAGTTTGGAATTAAACCTTTGAATAGCACTATTCCATAAAAAAGTTGGAAGAGTTAATTTCAAGCTATTACGGGATAAATAGAAATAGTTAGGTTTGACGGAAATATTTTAGGGAAAACTTCAAAAACACCCCCTGTGGTTTCATAGTTTTTCACTTTGCCCCCCGGTGGTTTAAAATGTATTAATTTGCCCCCCTGTGGTTTTTTTTTTCTCTTTTTCTTATCAAATTTTATTATTTTTTTTTCTTAAATCAGTGATAAAATTAAAATTAAAGGGTACTAAAGTGAATATTTGATAAATCTAGATGGGTATCTGAAGTTTTTTGTATATAATTTAATGAAATATTAACAAAAAAGCTACCGAAAAGATAAAAACGAAACCACAGGGGTGCTATTTGATACATTTTAAACCACAGGGGGGCAAAGTGAGAAACGACGAAACCACAGGGGGTGTTTTTGAAGTTTTCCCAATATTTTATCTTGGGCAAAAAAATATTCCATTTGGCAAAATAGCGAGTATAACTTTCATTATTCCGGTTTTATTCTCAAACCAAATGGGGTCAATATGAATTGTGTTTCATAACTTTTCAAAATTATTTTCTAGTTCATCAAGCAGTCTTAAAATAAACGATCGAAATTAAACAAGTCTTTAAAAATAGATGTTAGATTGGATTTTTTACTTTTAAAAATAAAGTTGTTCATTTTAATCTAAATAGTTAAAATATGGCTAAATTACAGAAAACCCCCCGTAATAACCCGCTTTTTCACTTTCCGCCCTGACATTTAAAAATCTACACTTTGCCCCTTTGTAAAATAAAAAATGTTCACAGGGGGTTACGGTGTGTAAAATGACCGTTTTGCCCCTCGCCATTTTCGTCTTCTTCCTCATCTTCCTTAGCCGCCCCTTCGATCGGCCACGATTCCCACCTCAATCGACCACGATTTCTCTCCATTTCTTTCTCCATCTGCTCCCCTTCTCCTCCTGCACCGTCGCCGCCACTCGATTTCGGGGACAGTAGAGAGGAAACCAAGGTGGGTGTTGATGGAGAGGTAGGCAGGGACAACGAGGGCGATGGCGAGGCAGCGGAGGAGGACGAAGGCGATGTGGGCGAGGGCGAAGCGGTGGAGGACGGCGAGGCGGCTAGGTGGCAAGGCTGCGAAGCGGCGAGTCGGAGGGAGCGAAGCAACAAAGAAGAGGCGGAGGGGTATTTTCGGCATAAAAAAATATTTTATAACAGAACCCTAACGGTAGGGGGTGAAGTGCACATTTTTCATTTTACAAGGGGGCAAAGTATAGGTCTTTAAATGTCAGGGGAAAAGTAAAAAAGCGGATTATTACAGGTGGATTTTCTGTAATTTAGCCTTAAAATATTTTTTTATTAAAAAATCAACCATTTGTATCATGCTCTACCTTTAAACGGGAAAACGTATTATGTAAGCCGTTCAAATTATTCAATTTTGAGATCACTTGATACTTTGAGATAAATAATGTTGAAAAATTAGAATATTTGATTTATAGTGAGGCTAGAATCCTATTGATAGTATTCTAGATGGTTCGAATGCTATGGATAATAGCAAAATGGTTGCTACTATCAATTTTTTTACTGTAATGCCCGACTTTCCTCGGAGGTCACTCATTCTAGTACTCCTCCAACTCTAAGCTCGTTTAACTCTCTTAATTCCTTGGGTCTAACAATCGTCCCAGATATTATAGTAAAGTTGAAAAATTTAGCTCTACTATACCATATATATATATATATATATATATATATATATATATATATATATATATATAAAAGCANACATCCCCTCAGCTCTTTAAGCTCCAATGTTCTTGTCAAAACGCAAACACACTTACAAGTATCAGGGGATTTGAGACTTCGCTAGTCCTAGCATATCTTGTGGGCAGTCGCGCTCCAACCATGCACAATAGTCATCAATGGGTACGGATAACCAAAATTTTATCCGAATCCGAACCCGAATGGAGCGAATTTATCCGATACTAAATAGATATGGCTTCGGATATAGATATCAAAAATAAAAATCCGACGGATATAGATACGGATATGGATTTTGACTGTACCTAACCCGAACCGATCCGAACCCAAATTTATTTTACATTATATATAATATGTATATAAAAATTTGATATTATATTTGAATTTATATTTTAAAATTTTAAATTTAATATAATATATTTTGAAATATTGAAAAGAGAAATAATTATTTCGGTTTTGGATTTTCGGGTTCGGATTCGGATTCGGATTCGGGTTCGGGTTTCGAATTTTTGGTCGGGTTCGGGCTTGGATATGAATTTTTAAAATCTGTTAGGTTCGGGTTCGGGTTCGGGTTTGGGTTTCGGGTTTGAAGTTGGATTCAGGTTCGCGTTTGGGTTCGGGTTCGGGTTTGGGTTTCGGGTTTGGAGTTAGATTCAGGTTCGGGTTTTTGAAAATCAGCCCCGAATCCGACCCGTTGACATCCCTACTCTTGCCTACTGTATGACTGTGGTCCAACCGAGACTCATCTCATACTTCGGCTGATGATTGGCCCTGATACCAATTGTGATGCCCTACTTTTCAAATAGTCACCAATTTTAGGATTACTCTAGCCCTAAACATGCTCAATTTTCTTAATCTCTTGAAGTTGGTTACCGTCCAAAATACTATAACTAAGTTAATAGTCCTACTATCCCTTATAGATATTGAAAAATCTTTCTAATCTTGTAGTAAATTTTTTTAATAAAAGTAATTCAAAAGTTTGATTTCAATTTTAGAAAAATTTTGAAAAAAAATTAAATAGTAAATATGGTAGAGAAAGGGATTTAAAAATGCCTGTGAATCGAGACGTGTAGAGCACAGTTCTAAAAGCGAAATTGTCTCTCAACATGCGAGGTTTTCTGATAATTACTTCTAACGATACAACGTTCACGTTTCACCCTATCGGCATGCTTTTGAGGTGGCGAAAGATAAACCCAATAAGTTTTAAATCGAGCAAAATATTAGAAAATGAAAATCAGCACAAAATATCAATGGCGAGAAACAGAAGAAGGCGAGGAAGAGAATAGGATTTTTGCTCTCAGGTAAGCCCAAATTCAGGTTGAACTCATGCAATCTACTCCAATATATATTTAAGGCAAAAACCTTGCTTCAACGTGTCCGTGTTGCATAAGATAAGCCTACAAAGTTTGTAATATACGGAATATGGGTTAAAATACGGATTAGGGCTCCCAAACAAATAAAGATAAAATAAAAAGTAAAAATAAAATAAAATAATTAGGGTGATTGGACCGTGCGCGCCGCCGCCGCCCGGCCGGCTCGTGCCGTGCGTGTGTTTAGTCGAGAATATAACTCTCATTTTCTTCCAAATAACTAACTTCTCCCAAACAAGACCCATTAAGTATTGGGTTGCCCAAAAAGCTTAATAAATTTTAAATCACCAAAAGACTCCAAATGAAATCTAACAATGTATAAATTTTTTCAAATTCTGAAATCGTCACATTGGCCCTTTGATCAACAGGGTCTAAAGTTTAGACTTTAGGGGTGTACTATTACAAAAAATAATGGAGAGCTAAAAATTTAATAGTAGCAATCACTTACTATTGTTAATAATTTTCTAACCCAACTCTCTCTTTATATATTTTTGTCGGACAAACTGTCTTTCTATATAGACCATCTCGACTACTATTTTGCAATTAATGTTTTTTTTTGTTTTTCTGTTGTATTTTTTTTGAATTTTTATTGAATTCAAACTCATTTGTTCAGCATCTTACTAATGATTTCTTGGATCCAGGTACAATGTTTGGTTCCAATCACTGCATATGGCACTTACTTTCCAAGTAATTGGTCTCAAATTCTAAGCGCTGCTTCAAACATCATCTACATTAGTAAGAGCCTGAACTTACTCAAAATGTAAATAAGTAAAATAAAAATAAAAATAAATTATTGCGAGGACGGCATTTCAACAGTGGAGTGGAGAGGCGAATTTGTGATCCCAAAAAAAAAATGAAGAAAGGCTTAATATGATGTTGAAATTTGGACAAAAAAAACGTTTTTACTTGGAGCAGCTGTTTAAAATTTAGATAGGAAGTGAATTATACGGCTTCCTAAAATGATCTAAACGAGAATGCACCGCGGAGCTCCCTCACCAAATCTCATGTACCTTTCAAGCGTCTTTTTTCTATAAATAGCGATCCTCCCCTCCTACCATTCGCCACATCAAAAGAAAATAAAAATGAAGCTCTCTGTCTTCACTATCTTACTCGTCTCAGTCACCGCCTCGCTGCATGGCGCCCTTGGCGCCGAGCAGTGCGGCATCCAGGCCGGAGGCGCCCTGTGCCCCAACGGCCTTTGCTGCAGCAAGTGGGGCTTCTGCGGAGACACTCTCCCTTTCTGCGGCGACGGCTGTCAGAGCCAGTGTTCCCAGCCCTCCCCGCCACCGCCTTCCCCGCCCTCACCGCCGCCTTCCCCTCCTTCCCCGCCCTCGCCGGGCGGCGACGGAGTCGCATCGATCATCTCTCCCGCTCTGTTCGACGAGCTGCTGTTGCACCGCAATGACGCCGTCTGCCCGGCCCGCGGGTTCTACCGGTACGAAGACTTCATCGCGGCCGCCAACGCATTCGTGGGTTTCGGGACGACGGGGGACCTCGACACCCGCAAGCGGGAGATCGCGGCGTTCTTGGCGCAGACGTCGCACGAGACCACCGGTATGTTCTTATATAATTTATGTGGATTGAATTGAACTAGCACGATAAATGATCAAAATGACTGACATATATGGTATGCATGCGGACGTAATTACGCAGGCGGGTGGCCGACCGCCCCGGACTACTGCGTTCAGAACACGCAGTGGCCGTGCGCACCCGGGAAGAAGTACTTCGGCCGTGGGCCAATTCAACTCTCTTAGTATGTACAGTAGTTATGCTTTTGAACTTTTAATAATGTGTCGATATTTTGTTAGTCCATACGCAGATAACATGCGCAGACACAAAGTCGATAGATATTTATTTTTTTGATAATGAAACTACTTTTTGACTTCAATTGAATTTTAGTCATGTTCTAATAGATGTTTTGACTCCAATTATTGCAGCAACTACAACTACGGCCCGGCGGGGGAAGCCCTCGGAGTGGACCTGCTCAACAACCCGGACTTGGTGGCGAAGGACCCGACGATCTCGTTCGAGACCGCACTCTGGTTCTGGATGACCCCTCAGTCGCCCAAGCCGTCGTGCCACGACGTGATCACCGATCGCTGGACCCCCTCCGCCGCCGACGTATCGGCCGGTCGGCTTCCCGGGTACGGAGTCATCACCAACATCATCAACGGCGGGCTCGAATGCGGGATCGGACCCGACAGCCGCGTCGCGGATCGGATCGGGTTCTACAAGAGATATTGTGACATTCTCGAAGTCAGCTATGGGGATAACTTGGACTGCTACAATCAGAGGCCCTTTAATTGGGGTAGAGCCGTGGAATAAGCTTAGTTAATGAGGCCGCTTTATTATGATAAATAATCTCCTGCTGGAGAAAAGAATGTAATGAACAAGACGCGCGTTTGGTTTGAGTTACCTGTAATCCTGCCAGGACTACTGTATTTGGTTCATTCGCTATGTAATCTAATCGTTAATATAGCATTACAAATCGAGCAGGATTACACTGAAAATATTAACGGAAGAGAGGTCGTGTATTTTGCATTACTGAAAATCGGTAATACTATATATTATGTAAAATGATAATTTTATCCTCCACCAACCCCAAACTCAATTAATAGCATTGTTTTCATTTCTCTCTCACGCCCTCCCCGCTCTCTCTCGCATGCCGCTCTCTCTCGTTCTCTCTCTCGCGCGTGCGCACGAACACCTATCATCTTCTATTGCGTCGTCCTCTCACATCACGATCTCCTTCCCTCCATTCGCCATTTCCGCATACATTTTTAATCACTTCTTCATTATGTATAATGCTATTTTTTTTATTTATTCTTTTATGGATTGAAATTAATTTTTTGTAACATTAATTTTTTTCATATTTGGTTTTTTTATTTTATTACTTATTAATATAATTAATTTGCTAGTGCAAATTATATTTTAGTAAAAAATAATATTCAAATGACCACAACAAGAGCAATTTTGTAAAAAATAATATTTTTATGTCAGGATTACTAAATTTTATAGATTGAACCAAACGTAGTAATACTATAAATACTGCAATCCAGTATTACATTACTGCATTAAACCAAACGCGCTAATGCTATAAATATTTAAATTTTTTAACAAATATATATAATTTTTAATTTTTTTGAAAAAAAAGAAATTGATAGTGTTTTTGGTCCAATAGACCAAAATTGTTTGGTCTATTGGACTAAACACCTCCTCCCAAAATCTGCCATATTTTTAAATCCTTCGGTACCCTCGTCATTTCTGTCATTCACTGCCTCGGCCATGGCCTCATCACTTCCGTCTGCTCCGCCTTCATCTGCGCCTGCTCTTCTTCCTCCGCCTCTTGCGCCGACGTTGGTTTGATTCCTAACAAAATTAACTTTTTTGATAATTTATTTTTAAATTTTATGAAAAATTAGTATTTTTATTTTTTTAAAAAATTTAGAAAAAAAATAAAAATATTAATTTACCACGAAATTTGAAAATAATTTTTAAAAAAAATCTAATTTTTTTGAAATCAATCAGACGAAAAACTGAAAAAAAAATTTCGTGAAAATTTTTTTCTTCGCTTTTTTGACGAGTCAAACACCTGCTAAGTGGATACCAAGGAAGATATAAAGGACGTACCATATATACCATTTGAGATATTTATTATAATAATAATAATAATAATAATAATAATAATATGATGGTAAAAAATATAAGAATACAATTTAAAGTGAATATAAAATTATGAAAATTAACACTATTAGAAATTGATTCTTTCCCAACCGTATATGTTGTTGCTATTGATAATTATTAGTTGTAATAAGAAATTTTCCATGAACTTATTAATAAAGTATGGTTAAAAATTTTCTAAATACCACAATAGAGAAATAGACGGTGGAGGCTTTGTAATTTTGCATTGGAATTATGCGTACATTAAACATGCAAATGGATGTGAGGATTTTTTTTTTTCTTCTTTCTTACCTCAAATTAACCATAGTAAATGCGCTCATTACAGACCTGACAAACGGCCGAATTGAATGATTTCCAGTTTTATGATTTTGGATCCTTGGAATGCAGGTCTACATGAGTACGCCCAAACTCGCCCCAGTCTGAGCTGGGAAGGTCGAACCCAAACATTCAGTCCCAGCCCATCCCCTTACATGCAGACCCATCCCTGATAAGTGACGCGGGCCACCAAGATAAGTCTGCAGGTTGAATCCTGCCATTAGGTCCACTCACGAATGCCTGCAGGCCCAGCCCGGTAAAGTAAAGCCCAATCAGAAACCCCAAGAAATTAAGGGTGTGTTTGGTTCGCTTATTTTTCACCCTGGAATCGGAATGGGAATGGGCGAATCCATTTGTAGGTGTTTGGTACGTGGGAGTCCCATTCCGATTCCAATTCCCGAGTGAAATGGGAATCCCCAAATCACCCTTTTTTTCAATCCGGCCTCCTAGGCCGGATTGGAAGTTAAATCCGGACGGAATGAATATTTATTCGGATTAAATTTATTTTTTCAACTTTTTTAATTAAAATATGAGTTAAAATTTAAAAAATAAATATATAATTTTAAATTTTAATTTGAACTTAAATTAAAAATTAAAATTTAATCAAGTATTTCGAATCTAACTTATGAATTTGAATTTAAATTAAATTTTAATTTATATAAAGTTTTATTCAATTTTATTTCAAACTTAAATTAAATTTATGGATTCAAATTAAAATTTAAATTGTAATTTTAACTTTGAATTTGAATAAATCAAAATTTAATTTCATATTTTGAATTATCCACTCAACTTCAAAGTTTAATTTTTTTAAAAAAAATAGATTTAAAATTTTGACATTATTTCAAAATTTTGATGTAAATATTTAATATTTAATATTTAATTTGAATTTAAATTAATATATTATAAAGATAATATTAGTATATTAATTTGATTACGTTTTTTATATCCACTTGAACCAAACATCGACAATGGAAATGATTTATTACGATTTCGATTCAGGTGATGAACCAAACAGAATTAGATAATGAGTCATTCCGATTCTGATTCCAGTTTATTTTGATTCCGATTTCGATTCCGACTCCGACTACGAACCAAACACGCCCTAAGTTCGATCTTGAAGCGCCGAGTCCGACGCCCTCCTCTCTTTGACCGCATTAGGATGCGATCTTGCGTTCTCCACGAGGCACATGGTAAGGCCCCTAAAGTCAAGAACCGTATGATCTTGCCTCAGAAAAAATCCCATCATTTTCTCCTTCCAATGCTCACCAGTGTCCTTAAAACACATTTAAAAGTACTGGGCGTTACCTACTCCACCGACGGGCTTGTGCAGGGCATTAACTCCAGCTTTGTAAACCCAAAAAAAAGCTCCTCCTTGTATTCCTTGCTATCCCGCAACCACATTTTCCCTATTTAATCAAAACTGCTCTTAATCTATTATTAGAGCTAATTACCGTTCAAAATATTATAACTGAATTAACAGTGTTACTATACCTTAATTCTGGGATCGTCACATTGACTGTTTGATCAAGAGGGTCTACAGCTTAGGCTTTGCTTTAGAGGTGGCGTTATTATGAACAAATTCCAGAGCTAGAAAGTTAATTGTAGCAGCCACTTACTACTACTACTGCTACTAATAGTATTCTAATTTAACCATCTCTAAATATATTTTTACCCAGCAAACTCTCTTATTATATATAATATAATAATAATAAATGGAACTTGCCAGTTTTTTCACATGTGCAAATGCTTTGGATTTTGTAAATAAAAATATTTGAATCTCGAAACTTGTTATATGGATATTGTGTACTATCAAAATCAACGGTATAGAAAATCACGTTATTTAATTCATGATAAATGGGTGATTAATATTATGATAATATGTAAGATATTTTGAAAGTGGTTGAACACATTCAATATATTAATTCTGAATTTTAGACCTTTTTATATTTTAGTATCAAAAAGCAGTTATATACTTCACAAATGACGGATATAAAGAATTAAGAATGACAAGTTTCACATTACCCAAAATAAAATAACCACTCTTCCAGAGTGGTATCTCACTGATGACTCGGGTTCCCCCGGAAGGGGCCTTCTTCGTCTTCCATCTAAATATCTAAATACTGAGAAAATTTTGATTGATGGGATTTGGTATAATACTTATGAGGTGGGAGTGATGAACCCCTTCTAAATGATACAGAGAAAAATTGGAGTCATGAGCTTTCTGCCATGTCGATTTGATTCTACCCTTATATTGGGAATCACAATAGGGGCACTAGTAATTGTGTAGTGAGAAAGAGAAATATTAGTCCATACACTTCTTTTAAAAATTCCGATGTAGAAAAAGAAGTGTATGGACTAATATGGATTGTACCCATTTTGACCCTTATATTGGGAATCACAATAGGGGTACTAATAATTGTGTGGAGAATTTGGTTTCTGCCAAGCTGAAACAATATGCTGAATCTTTCTTTTTCTATTTGAACTTATTTCATTTACAAATTCTTTTTCACATATTAGATGTAGCTGGTGTATTCGGCGGCTCCCTATCCAGTGCTATGCATGGTTCCAGAAAAGAGACTTCACGAGAACCAACCTTTTGATTACTGGCATTTTAGAAAAATATTCTTCTTCGTAAAAGGATCGATTTTTCTAAAGCCAATCTAATGTGCCGTGGAAAATGGTTAAAGATTTAAATTTTATGTAAAAATAAAGTTTCAAAAATTTTGTTCTTATGAATTTACACACATGGGAAGCAGTAATTTAATATTATTATTTTTAGTTGGAATGGGAAGCAAACTTTCTCCATCTAGTACTGGTCCCAGTCTCCATTAAATTTTTTGTCCTTGATAATTGTTGATTGAAAATGTATTTGTCCTAAATATTTTTTTTTTTTTCTTTGATAGCTATACAAGAAGACCATGTCAACTACTACTTTGCAAGTAAGGTATATTTTTGGGAGTTTTTTTTTTTCTTTTAATTTTTATTGAATTCGAACTCACTCATTCGGCATCTGACTTATGATATCTTGGATCCAGGTACAGTCTTTTGTTGCAATCACTACATGGCTCTTAATGGGTCTCAAATTCAAATGCCGCTTCGAACAATATATAGTCTACATTAATAAGAGCCTAAACTTACTCAAAAACAAGTACAATAAAAATAAAAATAATTCATTTTGTTGTTGGCATTTCTGTTAGAACAAATACCGCAACGAAAATTTGATTGTGATTAATATCTAACTAATTTTGTAATAAGAATAAAATCAAACTTACAGATAAACGCAAATATCCAAATAATGATTTGATCTTATCCGGAAGCGTGCGAGGCACTGCCCTAAGGCGTATTTCCGTCCTTACGTGCGGGATTAACCGGAAATAACACCCCAAGGTACGACCGGAATTCCTCCTCCTGCGAGCACGATCGTGAAGGAGGTTGGCGGAGATTCTTTCAACACCCAGGAATATTCAAATAGTAAAAGATAAAAGATGAATAGATAAGAATTAACAAATTATCTAAATCTCATTCTCTACTACTCTGTCTGAAACAGAGGAGAAGAAAGGAAGGGAATTTAACGCTCTTTCTCGTTACGAGAAAAAGACGTATTCCACGCAACGGAAGGGGATTCCGTTTGGCGTAAGAAACGGAACGGAAAAATATTCCGTTAGTTTCTTACGCATTAAGAAAGAGAATAAAAATAAATAAATAAATAAAATTAAATAAGTAAATAATAAAATAATAAATAATGATAAATAATAAATAAATAATTTAAAATTCAAATAGAATAAAATTCAAATTTTAAAATTTTGAGGTTTTTTTAACTAACAATTTCAACAGTGGAGAGGCCAATTTGTGATCCTCTTTTTTCTTTTTTTTTTTAAAAAAAAACTTGAATAAGGAGGTTTTTATTTGGTACTTTCCATATTTTTCAAACTCAAAACTAATAAATTTTTTATATAAATTAGTCTTTTTAAATTTGATGTCAAAATAAAGTCTCAAAAGTTTCGTTCTTATGAATTTAAATACATGGGAACCAGTAATTTAATATTATTATTTTTAGTTGGAATGTAAAGCAAATTTTCTCCATCTAGTGCCGTTCCTAAACAGACCAATGTAGGCCGGCCGGTCTCCATCAAATTTTTTTCCTTGATAATTATTGATTGAAAATGTATTTGTCTTTTTTTTTTTTTTTTCTTTGATAGATATACAAGAAGACCATGTCAACTACTATTTTGCAAGTAAGATATTTTGTGGGTTTTTTTTTTTCTTGAAATTTTCATTGAATTCGAACTCATTCGTTCGGCATCTAACTTATGATATCTCGAACCCAGATACAATTTTTGATTGCAATCACTACATGGCTCTTAATGGGTCTCAAATTGAAATGCCGCTCCAAACAAAACATCATCATCTACATTAATAAGAGCCTAAACTTACACAAGAAGTAAACAAGTACGATAAAAATAAAAATAAATCATTGTGAGGTTGGCATTTCAACAGTGGAGAGGCCAATTTGTGATCCTCTTCTTTTGTTTTTTTTTTTTATTTTTTAAAAAGAGCTTGAATAAGGAGGTTTTTATTGGTTCTTTCTTCTATAAATACCAATCCCCCCTCCTCCCCATTCGCCACATCAGAAAAACAAAATGAAGTTCTCTGTCTTCACTATCTTACTTGTCTCAACTACCGCCTCGCTGCCTGGCGTCCTTGCTCAGCAGTGCGGCAGCCAGGCCGGAGGCGCCCTGTGCCCCGGCGGCCTTTGCTGCAGCCAGTGGGGCTACTGCGGAGACACTCTCCCTTACTGCGGCGACGGCTGTCAGAGCCAGTGTTCCCCGCCACCGCCTTCCCCGCCCTCACCGCCGCCTTCCCCGCCTTCCCCGCCCTCGCCGGGCGGCGACGGAGTCGCGTCGATCGTCTCCGCCGCTCTGTTCGACGAGCTGCTGCTGCACCGCAATGACGCCGCCTGCCCGGCCCACGGGTTCTACCAGTACGAAGCCTTCATCGCGGCCGCCAACGCATTCGTCGGCTTCGGGACGACGGGCGACCTCGACACCCGCAAGCGGGAGATCGCGGCGTTCTTGGCGCAGACGTCGCACGAGACCACCGGTATATTCTTAATTTATGTGGATTGAATTGAACTGGTACGATCGATTCAAAGGACTTTATACATCCAAAATATGATCGAAATACCTGGTTTGTGGATATAATGCAGGCGGGTGGCCGACCGCGCCGGATGGACCGTATGCGTGGGGTTACTGCTTTCTGGAGGAGGTGGGCGCCACCGCCGACTACTGCGTTCCGAGCACGCAGTGGCCGTGCGCTCCCGGGAAGAAGTACTACGGCCGTGGGCCCATTCAAATCTCCTAGTATGTATACTAGTAATGTTTTTTGAACTATTAATAATGTGTCGAATTGATCAGTTTCGAATATTTAGTTAGTTAATAGAAATATAATGTGTAGACACCAAGTCAACATTTTTTTCGAGTTGAATTTAGTCAAATTCCGACAGATGTTTTTGATTGGAATTATTGCAGCAATTACAACTACGGCCTGGCGGGGGAAGCCCTCGGAGTGGACCTGCTCAACAACCCGGACTTGGTGGCGACGGACCCGACGATCTCGTTCGAGACCGCACTCTGGTTCTGGATGACCCCTCAGTCGCCCAAGCCGTCGTGCCACGACGTGATCACCGATCGCTGGACCCCCTCCGCCGCCGACGTATCGGCCGGTCGGCTTCCGGGCTACGGAGTCATCACCAACATCATCAACGGCGGGCTCGAATGCGGGATCGGACCCGACAGCCGCGTCGCGGATCGGATCGGGTTCTACAAGAGATATTGTGACATTTTCGGAATCAGCTATGGGGATAACTTGGACTGCTACGATCAGAAGCCCTTTAATTCGGGTATAGCCGTGGAATAAGATTAGTTAATGAGGCCACTTTATTATGATAAATAATCTCCTGCTGGAGAAAAGAATGTAATGAATAAGACTATAATACTGGCAATGTGATGATCGCTGTCGTATTGCTGTTACCCAATAAAAGAAGCAGTATCTTAATATGGAGTGCCCTTTTCTTATTCCTTTTATTTTTGGCTAATTTGCATAAAAAATTTCTCAAGTTTAAGTTTTTATAAAATTGGACCGATCTTTTAGATTTTACAGATGGATTTTATAATTTTGATTTAAATTTTCAGCAAACTGGCTAAAATATATATATATATATATTTTTCTCTAGCTCCTTTCCGAAGAGGCAGCGGAGGCGGAGACGTCGGCTCTGCCTCGCGCATCGTCGCACTTGACNCTTTAAATCTTGCTCTTTCAGATATTCTGAAATAGTGGTCAAGACCATAGTGTTTTTTTTTTTTTTTTTATTTATTTATTTTTTTTTTTTTTCTTTCTGATCCTCCTCCATCACCTCCGCAACTCGCTCTGATAACGAGAACGGTAACGCGTTCTTTTCCTTCACCTTCGCCCTCCACCTCTACTACAGTAGATTTTGCATTTACCAAATCTATTTTTAGAAATCCGCGTTCCTACCACTGCCGCCGACAATAAAGAAGAAGCACTTTTCGTCGCCAAAAAGCTCGATAGCAATGGAGAGGGCACGCGGCCCACCGGCCTATCCCATAGGGCAGCTGTGAGTGCGACCTTTGCGGTGGCGGAGGAGAAGAAAACGAGGGGTGCACAAGAGCATCTCTGAATTAGCAGTTTTGTTTGTTTAAAATTTAAAAAAAAACTAAAGGCCGAAAGTAGAGAATAATAAAAAAAAAATTATAGAAGAAGAAAGAAGATGATGAAACTGTACTGTTAAAATTAAATCACACTATTTTAAAAAAATATTACACTATTATGAACCTAAGTTGCACTCTTTGAAATATAAATTATATCATTTAAGATGAAAGTTACACTCTTTAAATAAAAATTATACTCTTTCAGAGATATTTATATTATTTATCTTCTTATTGTACTATTTGAAATATAAATTACACTATTTAAAAAAAGAAATAGTATATATATATTTTTATTTAAAAAATATAATTTTTATCTTATGTGACGCAATTAAAATCAAACCTTCAAAATGTATCTCCACATACTATGGCTTCGGAGAGAGTCTTCGCAAATGGGATACGCTTCGTGCAAATGGCTTGATTGGCACGAATATATGAATTGATCTGCTTTCTTAATTTTGGAAAAAAGTTAGTAGCTAGCGCGTAAAAAAAGTGGAGGATCAGAATCAATCTTATCTAGAACCCCAGTCAATCAACCACCGCTCGATACCGTATTAAAGATTTGGACCAAAATACTTTTGGTAGGAACGTGTATTTAAAATTCGAACACGGGGTGAATAATAATACATCACGGTGTATGCCTTGCCAAATTATCTCAACAAAAACTTGCTGAGGCTCTCCTCAATAATAAAATGCACTTGAATGTAAACTGACAAAACACTATTTTCTAGCCCATTAAAATTTTGCATGAACCAGTTATTTCTTATAGAAAAGTCAGTCCCAAATTGGCCTAATCTTTTGGTTTGAAAGGCCATTTTAGGATCAGTTGCCGCCCAGCAGGCCTTAATTCCATTTCGGACCAATTGTCAGTCCTAATCCCTTCACATGTTTCTTTCTCAAGTTGGGTTTCAAAATCACCCAGGTTAATTTTTTTTTTTTGGGTAAACTCCAAATACTACCTTTGTTATTTCGCACTCTCTCATTTTAATATCTCATAGTTTAAAGTATATTAATTTAGTATTCTGTGAACTTCAAATACCAACTTTTCATTAAATATATAGAAAAAAACTTCAGATATCCCATCTATATAGTTTATCGAATATTCACTTTAGTGCCCTTTAGTTTTAACTTTATCACTGATCTGATGAAAAAATTAGTAAAGCAAAATAACAAAAAGAGAAAAATAAAATCATACAGTACGAAAGCGATACACTTTAAAGCATAGGGTACTAGAGCAAAAATTGGAAACTACGGGGGTGGTATTTGAAGTTTTTTTTTTAATAAAAAATTGTGTCCATGGATCGCACAACGTATTATGTAAACACCGCGAGAATGTATAATAAAAAATATTTCATTTATAATTACGGTATAATTTTTGCTGTTGAAATTTTAACCCACGGAAGGCTCCTTTTATAATTAGTGGAAGTAAATGTTATATACGCACCATGAGAATGTACAATAAAAAAGTGTTTAATTTGTTTGTAATTATAACATAATAATTTTTACAGTAAAAACATTAAAAGTTAAAACAGTCTCAATAAAAAAAAATAATAATGTTGAGGGTCTGTTGCAAAATAATGACCTATCATTGAGGAGTCTCTATACATTTTTTTTTTTTTTTTTTTGAGAGTGAAAAATAGTATGTTATTTGTTTTGTTCATTCTTTTAAAAAAAAATTAGCTGATAATATAAAGTCCTCTACTAATGCATTTTTAACTTCTAAAATTACAGAATATCAAAATACAAGTAGGCCAAGGGCAAGTTTGTTTCGCTCGGATCAGAAGAGCTCGAAGATTGTTAAATATAAAAATATATATACACCGTTGTCTAACAGTTTAAAATTTTAAAATATAATAATTATTTCACATAATATCATATCATTAGGATCTGAAAAAACAAGCAAGCTTAAACTAGAAAAGGCCTAACTTAAATTTTTGTAAAAAGGAGAAACAGAAACGAAAAGGAAATAGTATATAATATAGAATTAATTTCATATAGGTCCATGTAAATATAGTGAATTATAAATATATTCCTATAAAATTCAAATTCATATATTATCCTTACAAAAGTCTTAATATTTTCAAATATATCTTCTGATTTGTTACCGTTAAAATATTATTTATTTTATAAGTGAAATAATCTTTTTACCATCACAAATATATCCCTCCAAAAATCCCAACTATTAATTAAAGTGGGGTAAAATGGTCAATTTACCTCATTAACTAAATAGGGTTAAGTATTTTATTTATGGTTAACTAATTTTTTCTAACGGATCCTAACGGCAGAGATATATTGAAAATATCAGAATTTTTATAGAAATAACATATAAAAATTAAACTTTATAGAAATATATTTATAATTTATTATATTTATAGAAATCTGAATGAAATTAACCCTCTAATTAAGACAGTTAGGTCAGGATTCTGGACCTGAACCCAAATCTAACGCGTTGGCTGGCAAATGATGTTGACCCGAATGTTTACAAATGTGCGATCCATATGGGTCAGATCAAATGAGTCCCGTCAAACTGGCCAATTTGAGAACTGAGACTTCCAAAACTAACACAAGTGGCAAAAGATTTGGTGGTTGGTATCCGAGATCTTAAGTTCGAATTCTAGTTGATTCACATTTTTAGCTAAATTTATTTCTAAATAGAATAAATGATGCGGGTAGCATGCTATCTATCTCTCAGAAAAAACTTTTACTAAAAATTTGAGAAGAGAATGACACTTTATTACGATTTCATTGGCCGACTGCATCTAGCGTAATTAGTTGAGGACTAGCTTGATGGTTGGTTTTGAGATTCGAAATGTTATTACTTATGTAAATTTTTTCTAAAAAAATAAACGACACGGAAAACATACTATTCCTTCTAAAAAACTATCATTATAATTTTAGAATGCAAAAATGGAAGCCTCCTTTAGCATTATTATTATTTGTTTTCTCTTATTTGTTATATAAAATTTGCGTTGGCTTTTTATTAATTTAGAGAAAAAAAAAAGATACTAAATACTTTCATTGGCAAAGAAAATATTTTCATTGGCAAAGAAATATACAGTGCAAGCATTTCACCATTTATTCTCACACTCCAGCGCGTGAAATTTATATTAAAAAAGTTAAAACAAAAGGATAATAAGATCAACTGAGCCCTAAATTGAGATTAGGCTCTTAAGTTCAGCTAATTAAAAGTTTACTTAAAATCGAATGCATTACAGTAGAGTGGTTTAGCAAAAGCAAACTGTGCATAAAAACAATGTAGTAAAAATAAATTTACGTATACAAATAGATGCATAAATTGTTTTTTCTTTTTCTTTTTTTTCATGATCTCCACCACGATGTGATCCAATATTTATGATCCAAAAATGAATGGCTCCTTATTAATTCCTCTCGCTTAAATTTCAATTTCAAAAATCTCAAAAATTGAGCACACCACTAGCGTAGTAAGGAGACCACTGCTCCATCCACGGGCTACGTAGCTGCGTCAGGAACGGATCCTGCATCCACTCCAACCCGCTATACTTGGGAACCTCGAGCTCGGCGAGGCCGGTCGGTCGGACAAGTCGGTCGGCCGGTTGAGCGGCGGATTCGATCGTCGACGGCGTCGGTTCCGCCTCCACCTCTTCGCAGTAGTCGGCTGCTGCCCCCACCTCCTTCGTTTCGAACTCGAGGGGGCTCACGATGTCGTCCACCGGCGGCGGCGTCCATTTCTGGGAGCTCTCCTGATCGGAGCACGAAACGGAGTCCATCGCGGGCGAAGCGGAGATCTGCGGGGCCTCCGGCGCCGTCGCCGCCCTCTGCTCCAGCTCCTTCAGCGACGTGGTGGATGTAAGTAGTACTCAATCGAATTCATGACCTCTCGGTGTGAAGAGGCTCAGGATTGGTCAGAAACCTTTCTATCAAATTAGTCTTTTTTTAGATGCGTTTTTGGCTGTCAAGTTTTACTCTTGCACTAATTTTAAAGCATCCTAAAATACAATTCAGCGGCAGGAGAGAGTGACGAATCTCAAAAGACCAATCTGATAATTATTTTTTTTTTCTTTTTTTTTTTTCCTCGGAAGTGACTTTAATATTATTATTATCATTATTTGTTGGCTGTCCGAAGTGACTCTGATATCATATAAACTAGAAGATCCGAATGTCGATGCCATTATGCAAATATATTAGAAATTCATTCTTTCCCAACCGTATGTATTGTTTCTATTGATAACTATTAGCCGTAGAAATTCTTTTTTTTTTTTTTTTTTTTTTTTTTCTTTTGGAGCCCTGATTGTCTCACCTCTGTAGCCTAATTCACTTATCAATGAATGAAGCAGGTAGCGTACTACCGATTCTCAAAAAAAAAAACTATTAGCTGTAATAAGAAATTTTCTAGGAGCTTTGTAATTATGCATTGCAATTATGCGTACATTAAACATGCAAATGGATATGAGAAATTAATTTTTTTTTTTCTTTTACTTCCACAAGGAGTGCAGAATTAATTAAATTAGCTATAGTGCACGCGCTCATCATACACATGACAAACGATCGGATTTGTTGTTAAATAAAGATAAAAAATATTGATGGTAATTTTACAAATACTTGGTGGATAATTTCACAATCTACTCTCTATAAGTATCAAATAAAACTTCAAGCACAAGAGCAATAATAAAATAAACAAAACCATAAGAACACAAGGATTTACGTTGTTCGGCTATTCCTACATTCACGGAAGAACAATACAAAAAAAGATTCCACTATAAACTTGAAAATTATAAGAGAGATTCAAATGAGAAAAATATCACCTTAACTTTAAGATATATCGGCTATTTCTACGTCCACGGAAGAACAATACAAAAAAAGATTTCACTATAAACTTGAAGATTATAAGAGAGATTCAAATGAGAGAAATATCATATTAACTTCAAGATATACAAAAGAGAGCTCCAACAATTTTTGGCTCTACCCAAATAGTGTAAACCATACATCACAAGAAAGATCTCACATCCTTCTTGACAGAACGAAGATCAAAACCAAACTCTAGAGTTTTCTCTCTTTTCTCCCACTTCTTTTCTCACTCTCTAGTTCTCTCTCTTTTTTTTTTCTTCATATTCTAAAATCGCACTTTAGCTTAGGGATGCAAACGGAGCGGATTTGGGGGCGGGAGCCCCGCCCAGCCTACCTCCCACTCAGACTAGCAAAATCCCGCACCGCCTCCCGCCCCGAATCCGTGACGGGTTAAAAAAATATATCCCATAATCCGCCCCGTCTTGTAACCCGCCTCCAGTCGGCGCTCCGAATTCGCCCCGCCAACTAATATTTTTTTATAAAATTATAATATTATTAGTATTTTGTAAAATATAAAATAATAATTTTTAATAATATTATATATATAATTTAATAATATCAATTATAAAAATAAAAAACATCAATCACAATTCAAAACAAAATTCAAAAGTTTCAAATACATTAGAAATGAGAGTACTAACTTATTTGTATTTTAAACTTTTTTGTAAATTACATTATTTTTTAGGAATATTTTTTAAAATATAAATAATTTTCGGGACGGGCGGATTCGGGGCGGATCATAGCGGGGCGGATTTGGGGCGGATTCGGGGCGGATCAAAATTTCTCTCGTTTCCTGCCCCGAATCCGTTCCGGATCATAAAATTTATTCCGTTTCCCGTCCCGAATCCGTTTATTTTCTCTCATTTGCTGCCTCCGTCGGGGTGGATCGGGGCGGGAACTCCACCAACCCAGATCCATTTGCACTCCTACTTTAGCTCCTAAGAGAAAAACCTATCAATATGGGCATTTGGATAAAAAAATAAAATGATCCAGAAGCTTACAAATAGGGGCCCACATACACAATAAGAAAATATAGAAATAGCAGATTTTGACTTTATCAAATTATATAGTCCAAATAGTAAGACCCTAATAACAAATAGACTCAATAAAATTAGCTCAACAGGACTGAATGATTTCCAGTTTGGTGATTTTTGATTCACGGCAGGCTCCCAACCTACTCCTTGAAATGCAGGTCAACATGAGTACGCCCAAGCTCGCCACACCAATCTGAGCCCAAGCATTCAATCCCAGCCCCTCTAATATTACATGCAGACCCATCCCTGACAGTAACGGCGGCCCCCAAGATAAGTCTGCAGGTTGAATGCAACCATTAGGTCCACTCAAGAATGCCTGAAGGCCCAGCCCGATAAAATAAAGCACTACCATAGATCGCAAGAAAGTTCGATCTTGAAGCGCCGAGTCCCAAGTTCGAATCCTAGTTAATTCATATTTCTAACTAAGTTTATTTCTGAATGAAATAAATCAAGCGGATAGCCTATCCCTCAAAAAAAAAAAAAAAAAAAAAAAAAAAAGCGCCGAGTCGAACGCCCTCTCTTTGACCGCATCTGGATGCGATCTTAATATTATTATTTTTAGTTGGAATGCGAAGTCTAGTACTGGTCCCTAAAGAGACAAATTTTGGCTAGTCTCCGTCAAATTTTCTGTCTTTGATAATTATTGATTGAAAATATATTTGTCCTAAATAAATTTTTTTTTTTTGGTAGATATACAAGAAGACCGTGTCAACTACTACTTTGCAAATAAGGTATTTTTTGGGAGTTTTTTTTTTTTCTTGAGATTTTCATTGAATTTGAACTCATTCATTCCGTATGATATTTTGGATCCAGATACAATCTTTGGTTGCAGTAACTACATGGCACTTAATGGATCTGAAATTCAAATGCCGCTTCAAACAAGATATCATCTACATTAAGCCGAAACTTACTAAAAAACAAGTACAATAAAAATAAAAATAAATCATTGTGAGGTTGGCATTTCAACAGTGGAGAGGCCAATTTGTGATCCTCTTCTTTTTTAAAAAAAAAAAGAAAAAAAAGAAAAAAGAAAAAAGAAAAGACACTTGAATAACGAGGTTTTTATTGGGTTCTTTCTTCTACAAATACCAATCCCCGCTCCTCCCATTCGCCACATCAGAAAAACAAAATGAAGTTCTCTGTCTTCATCATCTTACTTGTCTCAATTACCGCCTCGCTGCATGGCGTCCTTGCTGAGCAGTGCGGCAGCCAAGCCGGAGGCGCCCTGTGCTCCGGCGGCCTTTGCTGCAGCAAGTGGGGCTACTGCGGAAACACTCCCCCTTACTGCGACGACGGCTGTCAGAGCCAGTGTTCCCAGCCCTCCCCGCCACCGGCTTCCCCGCCCTCACCGCCGCCTTTCCCTCCTTCGGCGCCCTCGCCGGGCAGCGACGGAGTCGCATCGATCATCTCCTCCGATCTGTTCGACGAGATGCTGATGCACCGCAATGACGCCGCCTGCCCGGCCCACGGGTTCTACCAGTACGAAGACTTCATCGCGGCCACCAACGCATTCGTCGACTTCGGGACGACGGGCGACCTCGACACCCGCAAGCGGGAGATCGCGGCGTTCTTGGCGCAGACGTCGCACGAGACCACCGGTATGTTCTTATATAATTTATGTGGATTGAATTGAACTAGTACGATCGATTCAAACGACTTCACACATACAAAAATACAAAATATGATCGAAATGACTGGTATACAGGTGGATATAATACAGGCGGGTGGGCGCCACCGCCGACTACTGCGTTCCGAGCACGCAGTGGCCGTGCGCAACCGGGAAGGAGTACTACGGCCGTGGGCCCATTCAAATCTCCTAGTATGTATAGTAGTAATGTTTTTTGAACTATTAATTAATAATGTGTCGAATTGATCAGTTTCCAATATTTAGTTAGTTAATAGAAAGATAATGTGTAGAAACCAAGTCAACATTTTTTTCTGGTTGAATTTAGTCAAATTCCGACAGATGTTTTGATTGGAATTATTGCAGCAATTTCAACTACGGCCTGGTGGGGGAAGCCCTCGGAGTGGACCTGCTCAACAAACCGGACTTGGTGGCGACGAATCCGACAATCTCGTTCGAGACCGCACTCTGGTTCTGGATGACCCCTCAACCGCCCATGCCGTCGTGGCACGACGTGATCACCGATCGCTGGACCCCCTCCGCCGCCGACATATCGGCCGGTCGGCTTCCGGGGTACGGAGTCATCACCAACATCATCAACGGCGGACTCGAGTGCGGTCACGGGCCCGACAGCCGCGTCGCGGATCGGATAGGGTTCTACAAGAGATATTGTGACATTCTCGGAGTCAGCTATGGGGATAACTTGGACTGCTACAATCAGAAGCCCTTTAATTCGGGTAGTTAGCTAATGAGGCTACTTGCATGATTATAATAAATAATCACCTGTTGGAGAAAATTATGTAATGAATAAGACTGTAATGAATAAGCCATTTTTTGATTTTCAGATTATAATGAGAGTGAAATTCTCAAATTTTATTTTATTATAAATTCTAGACAGAATTTATAAATTATTATCATTTTTCGTTCGAATTATTTGAATTGTTGTAATCAAATTCTAAGTCTAATTTAGTTGGTTAAATATTGATAAATTTTTTATCTATAATTTACCAATATTTAGTTAATTACATTTAATCGTAAGACTTAATTATAACAATTTATAATTGTTTTAAGAAAGAGATAGTATACTACTCGTTTCGTTTATTTCTTTTAGAAATAAACTTAGCTGAGAATGTAAAGCAACTAAGTTTTGAATTTGGGATCTCGAATACTAACCACCTAGTCTTTTGCCACTTGCAGTAGGAATAATTAATAACAATTCATAAATTAAATTCAAACTAAAAAATACAATAAATTAAATTTTGAAAAAGTTCAAACTAAAAAATACAACAAATAAATTTTGAAAAAGTTCAAACTAAAAAATACAACAAATTAAATTTTGAAAATCAACGTGGCAAGGGACTCATATATTGAGGACAAAAGTGTGATTTATCCTGCTATCAGATAGGAAAGGCCAATGTACTTTGCACATACATTCAATGTAGAAGCATTTATTTTTTGAGAGAGATAGATAGCACGCTATCCGTTTCGTTTATTTCATTTAAAAATAAATTTAGCTGGAAATGTGAATCAATTAGGATTCGAACTTGAGTCTCATATATCAACCACTAAACCCTTTGCCACTTGCTCTTGAAACGGTCGGTACTGTAGAAGCATTTATAAAACTACTACCGGTAATCCCTAACTTACTTTAAAGTTGAATGCTATCACATGCCGATACCTAGAAGGTACCATCTATAACTATATATTATTCCTCAATAACTACACACGTGTTAAGAGGAGGCAGAGGCGCGGGTGAGGGCGCGGCGCGTGGGCGGCCGCGTGGGGAGCCGCGACTGGAGCGGGCGCATTGATGAAATTAATTGCGAGAATCACAAATAATGATTTCTCTTCTTATTCACTAACTACTGGGGGCCTACAATACCTGCTAAAATTATTTCACTAACTAATGGGGGAGTACTATGCCTATTAAATTTTTTTTTTTTTTTGAGAAATAGATAGCACGCTACCCGCTTCGCTTATTTCATTTAGAAATAAACTTAGCTGAAAATGTGAATCAACTAGGATTCGAACTTGGGTCTCGAGTATCAACCACCAAGCCCTTTGCCATTTGTTTTAGGGACGATCGGTGCATTAAAATTTTTTGATGTACTTATTGCACCATTTAAATTCTGAAATTGATTTTTATAACTAATTTTTAAAATTAAATTTTAAAATAACTACCCGCAGCATCGCGCGGGTCGCTTAACTAGTATAATACCATTCATGAAGTGACATTATTATTATTATACTCTAAATATCCATTATTATTATATCTTAAACTCTAAATCTTAATCTCTCTATATGTATTAGTGAACATATCAATAATATTGGAGGGTATTCCAACATGAGATACCCAAAGCATTTCTCTTTAAAATTAGTTTTCCATACGGACCAAAACAATTTTTGTTCTTAAATGATGATTGATCAATAAAAGAGATGATACCTTCAAAATTAAATTGAAATCAAAGCTTTAAAATGTATCTCCACATACTGTAGCTTTGGAGATCGTCTTCGCAAATGGGATATGCTTCACACAAAAGACCTGATTGGCATGAAAATATGAATTAATCTGCTTTCTTGATTTTGAAAAAGAAATTAATAGCTAGCGAATAAAAAGGTGAAGAATCAAAATCAATCTTATTTAGTCCCCCTCTCAATCCGCCGCTCGATCGATACTGTGTTTAAGATTTGGACAAAAGTACTTTTGGAATTGGAACGGATATTTAAAATTCGAACACGGGATGAATAATGCGGCTTGGTGTATGTCTTACCAAATTGTCTCAACAAAAACTTGTATGAGGCCGAGGTGGGATTATCTTATTCCAGCAAAGCAGATCCCTTGATGATTTTTTTTTTTTTTTTTCGCTCTCT
The DNA here is from genome assembly GCF_001540865.1 of Ananas comosus. Classification (NCBI taxonomy): domain Eukaryota; kingdom Viridiplantae; phylum Streptophyta; class Magnoliopsida; order Poales; family Bromeliaceae; genus Ananas; species Ananas comosus. Next base: position 1,064,688 of record NC_033645.1, read on the forward strand.
CGAGGTCCGGGTTGCCTCACCATGTAGACTAGTTCATACTTTTAATGAATGAAGCGGATAGCGTATTACTTTTTTTTTCAAAAAAAAAAAAACTTGTACGAGGCTCTCCTCAATAAAATGCACTTGAATGCAAAATGACAAAACACTATTTTCTGCCTTAATTCCATTTCGGACCAATTATCAGTCCTAATCCTTTCGCATGTTTCTTTCTCAAGTTGGGTTCCGAAATCACCCAGGTTAAATTTTTTTTTTTTTTAATAAAAAACATGTCCATGGGCCGCACACCATTATGTAAGCACTGCAAGAATGTATGATAAAAAAATATTTTATTTATAATTACGGTATAATTTTTGCTGTTAAAATTTTAACCAGGAAAGGCTCCTTTTATAATTAGCGGAAGTAAATGTTATATACGTACCATGAGAATGTACAATGAAAAAGCGTTTAATTTGTTTGTAATTATGATATAATTTTTACAATAAAAACACTAAAAGTTAAAAAAGTCTCAATGAAAAAAATAATAATGTTCAGGGTCTGTTGCAAAATAATGACCTATCATTGAGGAGTCTCTATACATATTATTTTTTCTTTTTGAGAGAGGAAGATAGTATGTTATCTGTTTTACTTTTTTTTTTTTTAATATTAGTTGATAATATAAAATCCTCTGCTACTTATGCTAAGAACTCGGTCATACATTTTAACTTTGAAAATGACATAATATCAAAATACAAGTAGGCTAAGGGCAAGTTTGTTACATTCGTGTTAGAAGAGTTCGGAGATTATTAAATATAAAAATATATAAACATTATTTTCTAACAACTTAAAATTTTAAATTATAATGATTATTTCACATGATATCATAGCATAAGGATCCAGAAAAACAAGCAAGCCTAAACTAGAGAAGGCCTAACTTAAATTTTTGTAAAAGAAAAGGGCAAAAAAAAAAAAGAAGGAAAAATAGAAACAGAAAGGAAATAGTATATAATATAGGGTTAATTTCATATAGATCCCTACAAATATAGTGAATTATAAATATATTCTTACAAAATTTAAATTTTATATATTATCTCTACAAAAGGCGTAATATTTTTAAATATATTCTTCTGGTTTGTTACCATTAAAATACGATTTATTTTATAAGTGAAATGACCTTTTTACCATCACAAATATGTTCCTTTAAAAGTCCCAACTATTAATTAAAGAGGTGTAAAATGGTCAATTTACTTTATTAACTAAATAGGGTTAAGTATTTTACCTATAGCTAACTAATTTTTTCTAACGGATCCTAACGGCAGAAATATATTTGAAAATATCAGAATTTTTACCTATGGCTAACTAATTTTTTCTAACGGATCCTAACGGCAGAGGTATATTTAAAAACATCAGAATTTTTATATAGACAACATATAAAAATTAAACTTTATAAAATATATTTATAATTTACTATATTTATAGGGATCTGTATGAAATTAATCCTATAATTGAGACATTTGGGTCAGGGTCCTGGACCTGAACCCAAATCCAATGCGTTAGCCGGTAAAATGATGTTGACCCGAATGTTTACGAATGTGCGATCCATGTGGGTCAGATCAAATGGGTCCCATCAAATTGGCCAATTTGAGAATTGAGACTTCCAAAACTGTGGGAGGTTGAGCTCCCAAGTCTACATTTTCCATAACACAACTTTTACTAAAAATTTAGGCTAAATTACAGAAAACCCCCCTATAATAACTCACTTTTTCACTTCCCTCCTAACATTTAAAAATCTACACTTTGCCCCCATGTAAAATAAAAAATATGCACTTCACCCCCTACCGTTAGGGTTCCGTTATAAAATAATTTTTTATGCCAAAAATACCCCTCCGCCATTGCTGCTGCCGCCTCCCCGCCCCGCATTATGCTCCCGTGGCCGTAATTCACGGTGCCGGAGGCGAGCACGTCGCTTCGCGCTGCGGGCCTCAGCGGCGCCGCACCGGGTTTCGCCGGGCCTCAACGGCGCCGCGCCGTGCCGTGCTCGTCGTGGAGGCCGCGGTGGGGATGATCGGGACGAAGCCCGTGCGGCGGTGCCCGGGTTTGGAAGCGGCGGCGCCCGGGTTTGGAAGTGGCGGCGCCGGCAGAGTTGTGAGCGGCCTTCCTGCTCGACCCGAAGAGAAACTCGCCGGAGTGAGTTTGGCGCCCCGCGAGGCCGGCGGAGGAGAGTGAGGAGAGAAGATGGAGAAGAAGACGATAATGGCGAGGGACAAAATGGTCATTTTACACACTGTAACCTCCTTGTGAATATTTTTCATTTTACAGAAGGGCAAAGTGTAGGTTTTTAAATGTCAGGAGGGAAAAGTGAAAAAGCGGGTTATTATAGGAGGGTTTTCTATAATTTAACCTAAAATTTAAGGAGATGGAGAATGATACTTTAAGATTTTATTACGATTACTGACCGTTCCTGGAGCAAGTGGCAAATAGCTTGGTGGCTCGCACTCAAGATCTAAGTTCGAATCTTAGTTGATTCACATTTCCAGCTAAGTTTATTTCTAAATGAAATAAACGAAGCGGGTAGCGTGCTACCTATCTCAAAAAATATTTGATTACGATTTCATTGACTGACTGTATCTAGCATAATTAGCTAGCTAAGGGCTAGCTTGATGATTGGTATTTGAGATTCTAAACGTTATTGCTTATGTAAATTTATTTCTAAAAAAGTAAGCGACATGAAAATCGTACTAGATTTTTCTCAAAAAAATATTATTATAATTTTAGAATGCAAAAAATGGAAGCCTCCTTTAGCATTATTATTATTTGTTTTCTCTTATTTGTTATATAAAATTTGCGTTGGTAAATTAAATTTTTTATTATTATTAACATCCTTCCAAAAAAATAGAGAACGGAAAAAAAAAAAAAAGAAAAAGAAAAAGAAAGCTGCTAAATTTTTTTTCATTGCCAAATAAATAAATAGCGCCAGCATTTCATAATTTATTCTCACACTCCATCGCGTGAAATTTATATTAAAAAAGTTAAAACAAAAGGACAATAAGATCAACTGAGCCCTAAATTGAGATTAGGCTCTTAAGTTCAGCTAATTAAAAGTTTACTTAAAATCGAATGCATTACAGTAGAGTGGTTTAGCAAAAGCAAACTGTACATAAAAACAATGTAGTAAAAATAAATTTACGTATACAAATAGATGCATAAATTGTTTTTTCTTTTTCTTTTTTTTCATGATCTCCACCACGATGTGATCCAATATTTATGATCCAAAAATGAATGGCTCCTTATTAATTCCTCTCGCTTAAATTTCAATTTCAAAAATCTCAAAAATTGAGCACACCACTAGCGTAGTAAGGAGACCACTGCTCCATCCACGGGCTACGTAGCTGCGTCAGGAACGGATCCTGCATCCACTCCAACCCGCTATACTTGGGAACCTCGAGCTCGGCGAGGCCGGTCGGTCGGACAAGTCGGTCGGCCGGTTGAGCGGCGGATTCGATCGTCGACGGCGTCGGTTCCGCCTCCACCTCTTCGCAGTAGTCGGCTGCTGCCCCCACCTCCTTCGTTTCGAACTCGAGGGGGCTCACGATGTCGTCCACCGGCGGCGGCGTCCATTTCTGGGAGCTCTCCTGATCAGAGCACGAAACGGAGTCCATCGCGGGCGAAGCGGAGATCTGCGGGGCCTCCGGCGCCATCGCCGCCCTCTGCTCCAGCTCCTTCAGCGACGTCGCCTTCCGGTATATCTTGCACAGCACTATGTCTTCCTGCATGCATCAATCACCTCTTTTCAGTGAAAAGATAGACAAAAAACAAAAAAGCAAACTGCGCAGAATTAGTCCCAATCGAATTCATGACCTCTCGGTGTGAAGAGGCTCAGGATTGATCAGAAACCTTTCTACCAAATGAGTCTTTTTTAGGTGCATCTTTTGCTATCAAATTTCACTCTTACATGAATTTTAAAGCGTCCTAAAATACAATTCAGCGGCAGAAGAGAGAGAGAGACATATCTCAAAAGACCAATCTGATAATTATTTTTCTTTTTTTTCCTCCAAAGTGATTTTTGGCTCTCCGAAGTGACTCTGATATTATATAAACTATAAGATCGGAGTGTTGATACCATTATGCATGAATCTTAAAGTTTTTTTGATTTTTACTCTCCAAAGTGGCTCAGATATTGCATTACTCAAAAAAAAATTATTTTCTATGAAAGGATCGATAAACCCTAGCCCAGAATATATTAATCCAAATTATTAGCACTAAAACCGCAGCTATAAATATGTAAGGCTCTCGTCTTATTACGTGATATGGGATTATTGGGATGTTACAGAATAATTACTTGGGGAGGGGCTGCTGCAGAAGCGGCAGCGCCATTAGCGTCGGGGAGGCGGTACTCGTTCATGACCCAGTCGGTCTTGGTGCCGCGGGGCGCGCGGCCCTGGTAGTAGACGAGGGTCTTCTTGAGGCCGATGAGGCGCTTGGGGTCGGCGGCGCTGCGGATGGGCCGGTCAGAGCCGGTGGCCTTCCAGAAGCCCCGCTCCGTCGTCCGGCTCGGCCGCCCCCCGTTCGCCTGCCGCCGGTCCCTCGGCACGTAGAAGTACCACTCTCTCTCGCCTATCTTTGCTAGACCTGCACAAAATCTCTACATTATAACAAACTTCACGATATAATTAATAACAAAATTAATATTTTCCTTTAATAATATTTAACTTTAAATATTATCTTCGGTCTTACCGTTTCGACCAAAAAACAACAACAACAACAACAACAACAAAACTTAAGTTGTATCACTTATTTTAGAATTTTGCATTGATCATTCCAAAATGTACACTTTGAAGTTACGTGAATACAATTTAAGTTTTCGGAGAACAATGATTTTGAAGTTACATGAATACAATTTAAGTTTTTGGAGAACAATAATTATTCGAACAAGAGATTTGGAGCGGGAAAAGGAGTTACTTGGGAGGTCCCAGGGGTTGTAGCGGTAGAGATGGACGGTGGCGATGACGTCGAAGTGGAGCTTCTTCCCGTTGACGGCGCGGCGGAGGTAGAAGTCGAGGAGCTCCTCCTCCGTCGGATGGAACCTGAATCCCGGGAGCTCCACTTCCGCTGTTCCACTACTCCGCTGCATCTCCATTTCAGTTACTTTTTTCCTTTTGGGTGTAAGTTACCTCTTCTTGTTTCTCCTTCTTGTATGTTGTAGCTGTAGTTATTTATACTCTTTTTTTCTTAATCTCGTATAGTCGTTGTTCACACTTCTCTCCTGGGGCTATGCTGGTTCAGGAGGGAGGTAAATGAGAGGTGGATTATATAGAGGAGAAATCGTGGGGCCCACCAGAGCTTCCCAATTCCATTTTGATCGGGGACTATTTTTCCTGCACCTGATCGATGTGTCAATATATTTCATGCACCATGACTCTTAAGAGCCGTTTGGTTCAAAATTTATAATATTTCTAAAATTTCTAAAATATTATACATTTTATACTTGATATGACAAGTATTTTACTAATTTACCAAGTCATTTGAACCGAGAGATTGCTAATAACAAATATATAATAATGATTCTTACCAAGCATAAAAATAAAAACAACTTATAATTCATAATAATCTCATATTTCTACTATCTAAAAATCTACAATAATTTTATTACTTCACTATTACATTTTATAACAATCCAACATGGATTGAATTGTGTAACGATTTGAATATATTCAGTGAAAAATATGAGTATGTGTCAAAATATTAAAAAATGTGAACCAAATTAGCTATAAGTTACTTTAATAAAAAAAATCTTTGCATTAAAAATTAATCCTGTTTGATATTATTGTGCCAAAAAAAAAAAGCAAAAGTATATAAAGATATGTTTTTTTATTTTTTTTACTTGGTGGAATAGTAAAAATTATAATGTTTGTGATATTTGCAATATATGTATCTTTGACAAAAATAAACGAATTATTTTTCGTCCATTACACTTTCACACTATAGATAACGCATCTTCTCCAAAATATTATAATCTTTTATAAGAAATATTTTTTCCACAATTAAAATTTTAAATTAAAATTATGTAAAATAAACGTTTGTAAAGAAAGCTATAAAGTCTCGTAGGACTCGAACTCACATTGATTTCCTAATCTAACATCATATTAAATTAGATGAAACGAAATATTTTAATATTCATGATAAAAGATATTTACACCAATATTAAGTATGGTACATGAGATGTGCGGATACACCCGGTGCAGGCATAATTTCTCCTAGCGATCAGGTTGATATTTTTTTTTTATTTAATTTATATTATATATTTTTTCGAGTAAAGTGATCAGGAGGACTTGAACTTTTACCAAACGAGAAAAAGACATGTAATTAAAGGAGACGCGTCATTGAATTGATTAGCACTAATTAATCAGGGGTTTGTTACAAGGTGGTTTCCTTAAACTTAGTTTAATATGCCACGTCGCATTATTATGTTTACCTCTTCATACGTAATCATTTGCAAGTGTAAATGTGAGGTAATTAATTATTTTTCTATAGGAATATTAATAATTAAGATTAGATATATCATTAGATAAAATATTAATTAGGAGAGCCATATCATCAAATGGATAGGATTGCCGTTGCTCTCGAAGAAACACGGGTGGAATCATCTTATAAATTAATTTTTTAACTGTAATAAATTAATTAACTTGTTAAGTAACTAACCATTTTTGACCCACATAATTAAGAGATTATTAATAATTGAGTTTTCTAGAATTGTAGGACTCTTACACTCACCAGTCATTGGTCTTTTAAGAAATTTGTTAACCACAAACACTCAATCCTTGAATTACAATTTTTTTTTTCATTTCTTTTATTAATTGTGTTAATCTATGTTTAGTTATGTGGACTTTTAATCAAGGGGGTGTTTCATTCCCAGGAAAATATTTCTGAAAATAACTTTTGGTTTAAAAAACTGACCGTCCCTAACGCAAGTGACAAAGGATTTGGTGGCTGGTATCCGAGACCCAAGTTCGAATCCTAATTGATTCACATTTTCAATTAAGTTTATTTCTAAATGAAATAAACGAAGTAGATAGCATTCTACCTTTCTCTCTAAAAAAAAAAGAGCTTTTGGTTTGGAAAAGTATTTTTCATCTATTTCGTTCTGATCAGAACATGTAGTCTCCCTGAAAAAAAAAAATCTAAAATCTGTAGAAAAGTGTTGTAAACGAATTTTTTTTCTCATGAAAACTACTTTTCTAGAAAATAATTGTTCTGTTCACAATTTTCCGAGGAATCAAACACCCCCTAAGCATTAAATAAAAAAAGAAGGTTATGTCTTTTCTAAGAACCTCGAGTGATATTTCTAATCAAATTGTGGGATTTTGATCATCTTCTATAGTTTCTAGCTAGATTCTTTAATCGATTGTCTCATATATATTTGATTCCTATTGTTGTTAAATTTTACTTATTTTGTCTATTTACTTTCCTAATTGTCGGGTAAAAAAAGGCTATAAGTTACCCAAATAAATAATTGTAGAGAAAGTTAAAATATAGCTAAAAATTCTCTATAATTAGGAGAAATATTGTTTTGTAATACTACAATCCCAGATTGGTAAATTCAATTATAATCGTGTGAGTAACGAAGAATTTTATGAAGAATAATTTTGATATTTTGAAATATGATAAACTTAATTGAAGTAATAAAGTAATTAAGTCAACTATTTAACACGTAATCTTTCAATTAAGTCTCGTTTGTTGTCCATTTTAATTTTATTAACACCATTTTCCTGTAGTAGGATGGTAAAAGATAGCTAGCTATGTTAAACTCATTGAAAGTTGAAACTAGTGTGAGAAAATGCTAAATGGTGATGTTGACTTTGACCTAAAAGAGATTGCTTGGAATAAAGAGAGAATAAGAGGAATAAGACCGTTGAATAAAACAATTGGTGGGACCAGATAATACGAAGGAGATATTCACCACTTATTATTCTCCATTTACTGAGTCAATATATATATATGTAGTGTTCTCCTGCATTGTTCCAAAATTAGGGTGCTGTTTTTTTTTTGGCCATATATGTGTTTGTTGAACAAGTCATGTTCACCTAAATATTCCTGTGCTAGATGTGTTGAAGTGTTCCAACATGATGTTTTCTTGTGAGGATATGATATCAGATCGTGCTGGTTTTAATCAGTGTGAATACCTTAAGGTTTCATTTGGTTCGGGTATAAGCAAGAACTAGTTATACCAGGGATAGGTACAAGGATGAATTTTTATAAGAACAATGGTATTTTTTTGTTTGTATGAAAATATGAGTATAAGCTGGAACTAGAAAAATTACGTTTGGATGGTTATTGGGAATAAGAGGAATAGTTATTAGTTATAAATAGAAAATAATGATATTATCCCTATAATTGAATTTTAATTTTTAAATTTTAAACTTATAAATTTAAATTGAAAATTAAAAATTGTAACTTTTAAATTTTAAAATTTGAGATTAAAATTTAAAATTATAATTTTAAATATCAAATTTTAAATTTAAGACCAAATTTAAATTTCAAAGATATAAAATAGCAAATTAAAATTTCAAAACTAAAAATATCAAATTTAAAATTTAAACTTTAAAATTTTAAATTATAAATTTAAATTATAAATTTTTAAATTTAAATTTAAAATAAAAATATCTCTCTCTCTCTACCCAGGGGTGGGAACAACTTATTCCCACCCCTTGTTCCATACCTGAGTGGGAACAAGTTGTTCCCACCCCCCAAATCTTTGTTTGGGTATAAAGGGGGGATAACCCTCTTATCTCCCTCTTTATACCCGAGCCAAACACCACTTAAGAAGTCCGAAATTGACATGATATGATATGATACAAAATAAAAAGTAAATTACTTTGAATATTTTAGGTCGTATTGTAAATATTTTAGACAATATCCAGAGTAATTCAACTAATACGATTATCAAACATGAACACAAGTTCATGAACTTGAATTGCTTAGGTCGTATTGTAAATATTTTTGCTTATCGGATTTTTCTTCTTTTTGTTGTCAATATCAGTTCACGTGAAATAGTTTACATTATATATATTCGCCGTGCAGGAATATGTATATAAGGTTATGTCTTAACAACTGCTTATCAAATCGATTTGCTGGGTAACATTTAGTTAAAAATCCGGTTTCTTAGATGAGTACAATGAGATGGAGAAAAGGATGAGATCATGAATAGGACTCAGCCCAATTGCCAGGTCTAGATGAAGGCCATGGCCTAATAAAAAAAAAGAAATTGTTGCCTAGACCTCCTCCATTTCATACATTTTTTAATCTTCATAGCTTTATAAGTAAATAACATCAAAATTAGTAAACTTTACTAAGTGATGAAGATTTTAATAACTGCAGGAATGAAAGATAAATTGGCTGGGAGGTCTAAAATGATACAGTGGACCAGTGTGACAATAAATTTGAGTCAAGGTCAATCCTACATAAGAGAGAAAGATTAGAAAGTTCTAAAAAGAAAAAAAAAAAAAAATCAAACTGAATTGAGTCATGCATAGCTGTGGCTGTTTAATTCCGCTAATACGAATAAGGAATCTGGACTTTTTTTTCGCTACCTGAGAAGATGTGGTGGTCACACATCTGCTGCCTAAATGATGACCCCAACCTAGGAACTGCAGGAATTCAAATTAACACACTTGCCATAATTTCGTATGCTATTTTTATGATCGAACCTCGAACCTGAAGGACGATAATTTGCGAGTAATAGTGACCGACTGAAGAAAGTGGTTGTTCATAATCTCTGACCGTAGAATGATTCGGCTCCATTAACTGTAGTCGTAGCAGTCAAACGTGCACACTTTGATGTTCTGGAGGATTCGAAAAATTTGTAAGTGCTTAAAAGCTAGGATTATAAATGACAGTGAAACTATCGATTACTTTCAAAGCTTAGGTTTCTCTAGAATGATATTTTTTTCTTAAACTTTAATTATATCTTCAGTAATTCTTTTATGACCGGACTCAAGACCTATTGATAAGTCCAAAGTGAGAAAAAACTTCGCCACTACCAAATAGAGGATGCGAATTAATGTGAGCCATCATATCGTAGTTAATTTGCTTTCAAATTAAACGACAGAAAATTAAACAAAGTTAGGAGTCTTGGGGAAATTCGAATTTAGGATCTTCTACACTGATTTTGGCGAATAGTGCTTTTTTGATAATAATGGTAGGAGCAGCAAATATGAAAGACCGATGCTCCTCCGGTGACAATTCAAACCACCATTTTATTGCATCTAAAGAAGAAGAATTTTGAATATTCCATACTTTCTAAGCTACTAAATCTGGTTGGACTTTGATCACCATGCTTTCAAACTTAAGCCCAAAAAAAGAGTTTGTTTCATGAGTAACTTCTTTTGATCAGTTGTCCAAGTCTTTGGCTATTTCTACCAACTCATAACAATGTCTGTGCTTTCTTTGTTTGTTTGGCCAATGGCCAGTACTGGATTTGTCTCCGTTGCCGAATTTCTAAGCTGCAGACCTTGACTGGTGGAGTCAGCCTCAAGATGCTGGACCATACTGAAGTCTTCCCACTAGAACAATAAGCAAGTCCTTATAGTGGAAGACAAAACTACTTGGACTTCAACAGTTACCAGATGATCATAGCTTGTGTGTCGCAGAATCTATTATTATTACTTTTCTCTCTCTCTCAAAAAAAAAAAAGATTACGTAAATTATACGATTGCAGATATATTTTCATGCTACTTCTATATGCCGAGAGAGAGTTATGAATGCGATCGAAAACTAAGCTGTTAGATCTGAATCCATATTTAGACAATCTACAAATTGTCGAGAGCACGAATACGACCCGCCAATTCGAGTTGCCAATCTAGTCCTTGAGACATCGCAGGTCATTAAACCCTTGGCTCACAGTGTTTGGTTAGTTAATTCTTTGTGGACTGGGTTAAGTGGAACCTCCCATCAGCAACGGGCCAGAGTTGCGCAATTTTGAGCTCATCTTTTTATACATGCAAGCAGGAAGTGGGGACCCATTGCTTCTGGAAGCCACCTTAATAAAGACTTTGGCTTCTCTAGCTGTTGTCAGCAGAGAGTCTGTCCATTTCGGGAGGAATTCTACACTGTCACACTTACACCACGTCATCAATAACAAACCAATCATATTTTTTCTTTTCAAACAAAAGTACAATAAAATTATTTTTTTATAATCATGATGGGTAGGGATGCAAACGGATCCGGGTTGGCGGAGCTCCCGCCCCGATCCGTCCCGACGAGAGCAATAAATGGGAGAAAATTAATAAACGGATTCGGGGCAGAAAACAAGGTAAATTTAACAATCCCAGAATGATTCGGGGCAAGAAACGGGAGAAATTTTGACCCGCCCCGAATCCGCTCCGAAAATTATTTATATTTTAATGCCTAAAAAAATAATGTATTTACAAAAAAATTTAAAATAAAAATAAGTTAGTACTCGCATTTCTAATGTATTTGAAATTTTTGAATTTTATTTTGAATTGTAATTGATAGTTTTGATTTTTATAATTAATATTATTAAATTATATATATAATATTATTAAAAATTATTATTTTATATTTTACAAAATATTAATAACATTATAATTTTATAAAAAATATTAGTTGGCGGGGCGGATTTGGGGAGGCAGGTTAAGAAGCGAGGTGGATTATGGGATGTATGTTTTAACCCGTCACGGATTTGGAGCGGGAGGAGGGGCAGGGCTCCCCCTCCAGATCCGCCTCATTTGCATCCCTAATGATGGGACATGTATATATCTAAACGGAGAGATTTGATTAATTTGTTACGCTATGTCACCAATATACCCGGTGTATTCTAGATTTTTTTCCATTTCGGCCTTGGGAAGTATTTAGCAATAAAAAATATTTGCGACTGACTTTTGCTATGTTAGAAAGCAAGGACATAATTTTGAAGCTTAAAAGCAAAAATAAAGCTTCCGATAATACTTCTCAAATTTTATAAAAAAAAATTTTAAGATGAATGTATGTATATCTTACACCTCTTTTAGAATATATTGGTAGCATTGCTTAAATGCAAAAGCAAAAATATAACTCGCACTTTTGGCCTTGAAACTATAAAATGGTGATATTTCAGCTCTCAAACTTTATTTTATTATAATTTCTGACACGAACATCTAAAATTATTGCAATTAAGTCTCTTAGACTAATTTAGTTGGTTAGATGCTGATATGCTGATGTGATATCTTAATTACTGCTACACCATTAATTACAAAATTGATATATTATCGCAACATCAGCAACAAATCAACATTTAGTTAATTAAATTGGCCTATAAGGCTTAAATGTAATAGTCTAGAAAGTTTGAGCTAGATGTTATAATAAATTAAGGCTTGAGAGCCAATCTGTAATACTGGTCACAGTTTGAGGACCAGAAGTGAAATTTAACCTAAGCAAAACTAGACACAAACATACATTAATGTCCCGACGGGGCCGGTAGGGTCCGGTCCGGTCCGGTCCTTGCCTAACTTTTTTAGTTTCAGGCCCGGCCAATTTAGAGCGGAGCCTAAGCGAGATCAGCCCATGTAAGGCCTAGTTGTGAATTCAAGCCCATTATCTGAATTCAAGCCTATTAACAACCGAGCCCTTTTATGAATTCTAAAACCCTACTCAGTCTCGCCTCTCTCCATTTCCAGCAAGTATTCGAGGAAGGAGAAGAAGAAGAAGAAGAAGAAGAAGAAACTGAAACCCTAATACAAAGAATCGCCCCGCCATGGGGAAGCTCCCTCCTTCCATGCGCTCCGCCAAAGTCCCCCTCGCCCTCCTCAAACCCTCCCCTTCTTCTTCATTTCCTTCTCCTTCTACTTCTCCTGCTCCTCCGCACTCCAAACCCTACCCCTTCTTCGCCTCCAAAACCCTCACCAAGCCCAAGAGCAAGAAGGAGAAGAAGAAGCAAACCCTAACCCTAACCCCAACCCGGAGGGGGAGAGCGCGCCTTGGGTGGAGGTACACCTCTTCCGGCGAGGGAGAGGCCCCGTCGGCTTCTTCCTCCACCTCTCCCCCTCCTTCTCCCCCGACCGCTCCACCTTCCTCCTCCTCCTCTCCCACTCCGCCGCCGCCGCTGAAGACGACAACGCAGACGACGCCGCGCTGAGCCACGTCGTGCGCGTCCTCGACCTCATGGCGGGCGCCGGGCACGCGCCGGACGNCCGCCGCCGTCGACCTCGCCGTGCGCGCGCTCTGCTCCGCCGGCCGCCTCGACGACGCCTGCGGCCTCGTCCGCCACGCGGCGCTCCGTACCGATCCCCGCCCCGCCCCGCCCGACGCCTACACGTACAACTTCCTCGTCCGCCGCCTCGCCCGCTCCCGCCCCGTCTCCGCTGTCTACGCATTCATCGAGGAGCTCCGCCGCGACGCGGGGCTTCGCCCCGACCTCGTCACTTATACCATCCTCATTGATGCGGTGTGCCGCAGCGGCAACCTCCGAGAGGCGGTGAGGCTCCTCGGAGTCCTCACGGACGCTGGGTTCAAGCCCGATTGCTACCTTTACAACACTATCATGAAGGGGTATTGCATGATGGATGAGTGCGGCGGCGTGATGGAGGTGTATAACCGGATGCGGGACGAGGGCGTGGAGCCCGACCTGGTAATGCAAAAAAAAGCTCCTTTTCCTCAAATACTTAAAGCTGTTCTATTCATGATGGTCCAATATGTGAGTTTAAAATAAGCTGTAGAAAATTAAATGGCCTCCACCTGGTCCGATACCATGTAAACCATACGAATTTATCAAAAAGTTGAAGCTGCTAGAGAACCTTGTTTGTAATTAATCGGTTATACTCGACAGGTAACGTATAATACTCTTGTGTATGGGCTTTCCAAGGCTGGGATGATCAGCCAGGCGAGGAAGTTCTTGAGCGTGATGGCCGAGATGGGGCATTTCCCCGACACGATCACGTACACAGCACTGATGAGCGGGATGTGCAGGAAGGGTGATGCATCGGGGGCGTTAGGGTTGCTGGGGGAGATGGAGCAGAAGGGGTGCGAGCCGAACGAGTGCACGTATAATACGTTGCTGATGGGGCTGTGCAAGGCCAAGTGTTTGGATAAAGCGGTGGAGCTGTATGGGATGATGACAGCTGGCGGTATGAAAGTGGATTCGCCGGCTTATGCGACATTTCTGAGGGCGCTCTGTCGGGCGAACAGGGTCGCTGAGGCTTATGAGGTGTTTGATTATGCAGTGGGCAGCAAGAGCTTGATGGACGTGGCTGCTTATATGGCTTTGGAGAACTCGCTCAAATGGCTGAGAAAGGGAAGAGTATAATCAATTCGTTGGTAAGTTTGGCATTTATAAACCCCCGGATTTATGTTGAAATTTACTTTTTGCTAGTATTTCATGAGAAATGAAAGTATGAAGTTGAGCCTAGATGCTATGTAGATGAGAGAAAGCGAAAAGTTCTGCATAAGTATATTACCTGTCGCTGAAATTCTTGCAGGTTACAAAAATTTAGTGGAAATTAAGATAAAATAAGTGAACACGGAGATAGGCAAAGAGATCCCTAGCTTGGGGGGTAAAAAGGAAATATATATTTGCTTTTGAAACTTCAATGCGAGATTGCATGCGTGAGATTGCATGTGCGAGTAAGTGATTGTTTACTCTCTGTTGATTGCCACTCTTAAGGTTGCTAAAATGAACTCTGGTGGAGGGCGGCCACCATTTATATCAGTAGTTCATCAATTGTTATTTTATTGATTTAGAAATATTCAAATCAAAATATTCCGTCAGATCTCTCATGAAGTAACATTAGAATAACTGGTGAGCTTACTTGAGGAATAATTGCCTTTCCTATTTTTACTATTTATCTCTGCTTGAGGAATAATTGCCTTTCCTATTTTTACTATTTATCTCTGCTGTCTTTTCCATTGACTAATTGAAAAGCTTGATTCGAAATTGATGGTAAGTTTCGTTTGTAGTCAATGGATAATTTGTTGGGATTATAACTCTGAAAAAGAAAGATCTCCATTATTTTCTTTCAACTCGGGAGAAATAATAACTAATTCAAACAACTGCTTCAAATACCGTATTGGGACGGAAGCAAGTACGTAGAAAGGATGTTGAAGATGTACTAAATCATCTAAAATCCAGCTCAAGAATTGTTAAAATAACAAGGTGTTTTTCTGCATGCTTTTCTCAAATGAAGGTGTTCTGTGCAATGTAAATCTTATTTAGCTTATCCAGTTTCTGTCTGTAAAGGATTCTGATTGTCAGGGCCTCTTCTGGATTTTTATTGCATCTTTGTATTGCAAAATTTATGCATTGAGGGCTTTTTCCGAAAATCAACAGCATGTATATTCTTATAATGCCGAAATTTCTTTCATTCATTCCCTTCTTTGAGATGTGAAAGTATAATTGTCGACATGGTTATATGAAGAAAGAGGCCTCATGCAGCTCATGCTCTGACTTGATTAGTTTGTGGTGTAAAGCATTTTATGTTGAAGGCGGACAATTTTTGTGTCTGAAATCAGGCTGTATTTAGATTCGGCTTATATTATGACTTAACTGCTTTAATCGTTGAGATAATATTTTGAAAGATGTAAATGTGATATTCTTTTTTCCTTTTTCTGTGGTAGTCGAATGTCAAGGTGGAGGTGTGAAGCAAGCCTAAAGGCGGGCAGAATCATTTTCATGCATAGTCAGCAAACTGGTAATGAGCTATTACTGGAGGTATTTTTTTTTTAAATTTCGGGAAGAGAGCTTATTTATGGTGTTCTTTACTGAATAGCTTCTTAGTTATCAGGTATTCTGTGCACAAACATGTGTTTAATTGTAACAGCAGGTTATTAATGGATTATGGCCATGGTCATGTTCCCCGCATGTAATCGAGCAGTTTCTGGGGCAGCTACACATATTAGCAGCCTCAACATGCTCCCACCAATTGAACCTTCAAAAATAATGGCAAAACTAATGGCAAAGTCACTGATAGCAGCCTCAACATGCTCTTTCTTACCAATTGAACCTTCAAAAGTAAAGGCAAACTTTGTACTGAAGTTGAGCAGCTGAATATTTGTTGATTTGTTAAAGCGAACAATTCTTTGTAAGAACAAGTGAATTATTCTGCCAAACAAGAAAAAATATATCTTCTGCTGTTCCTGTAAGAATACTAATGTTTGTATTTGTAACCTACACTAATGTTTTATTTTCAAGTTCTTTTTTCTCTTTGTTCGTAAACTACACTAATGTTCTATTTGTAACCAAAGTGAGGATGCAAGGATGCACATTCGTATATGTATACATGTATGTATTAATTAATAATGACATATGTATGCATGTTGATATGTATATGGTTATGTATATGCGAACATTTATTTTGAAGTTTTGAGCGGTTGGTTTGAAATTGCCCCAAATATGTAATCTAAGCTATCTCTTGAAATAGTGAGCCAATCCAAAAAAAGAAAAAAAAAACTTCTTAAATTAGTTAAACTAATATTTAATACTTTTCTTTATATTTTAATTTAGTAGTCAAAAGTTTGTACATCGCAAAGTTACTGGCTAATTTCTCTTTATTTGGGTCTTTTGGGTGGAAATAAAACTAGTTGAGTATTTGTTGTTATTAACTAGTTGGGTAAAATAAAACTTTGGTGATGATTATAATCTAAGTGAGACATCAACTCAAGGAAGAAATCAAGATGTGATCCATTGCAAGTTTCAACACCAAGCACCCAATAGCATTTTAAAGAGCTCGAGATCTCAGCCTTGGATAATTGTTTATTTATTATAATACTCTCACCAAACCATAATTATCTAGGGTGAATTATAATGTCTCTGCTCTCAATGCACTACTAACTTGTGAGACCCCCGTGTGGTGGATCTTGTTACCTATAATAGTAGCATGACAACCTTTAAAACACTTCATCTCTTTGTACTATTGAGTTGTTAAATATGAAACATGTTTGCAGCAATGGATGCAAGAACCATGCAAAAGAAGATTTAAATGGGTGTCACATGGGAGATTTGTTTGATGATGTTCTTGGTGCCTCCTCATCCAACTACATTATGGTTTTGGTTTATAAGCAAAGGGGGAGTTGAATGATCAATCTTATCACTCTCACAAGAAGAAGTCCTTGATAACTTAGGAGCAAAAATGGCTTGTCATTTTCGATCCATAAGTATGCCTACGAAACGCTCCGCCGTGCTGAAGTTTGAAGAAGTGCCGCAGAAGCTAAGAGCTTCTGTGGATTCTTCCTCCTCAACCGCGCAGATGATGTTAGATAGGGTGAGAGGGATCGGATATTTGTATGAATGCATCGAGGAGCTTCTTTCTTTGCCGAGCAACCAAAATGGTCTATCGCACCCGCAACAATGGAAATGGGTGGAAGGAGAACTGGAAGAGTCTGTTGCATTGCTCGACACCTGCAGTGCAATGCGGGAGAACTTGGCTGCAATGAAAGCGCACATTCAGGAACTCAAATTCACGATTCGAAAAGGGAAAAATGCAGCCATTGAAAGCAAAATGCAAGGTTACATTCGATTGGTGAAAAAGGCAAATAAGGATATCAAAAAGCAGATGCTTAACCAGTGTGGGGCTATTTCTCACATGAAAAAGCATCAAGATCTATCAAACACAATCAGGCTATTGATCGAAGCGAGAGAGGTCGCTGTCTCTTTCCTCCAAACTGCTATGTCATTCTTGTCAAAAGAAATGGTCAAGCCCAAGACTAGCAAGTGGCCTCTTCTCTCGAAGACATTTCAAAAGAGGAAAGTAGCATGCGATGAGGAGCGAGAGGATGAAACCTTATTCTTTGCTTCTTTTTCTAGCAAGGATTTCAATGAACAGAATGCTCTGACGGCGCAAAACCAATTGCAGACATTAGAGGCCATCATTGAAGGTCTAGAGGTTGGACTAGAATGCCTATTTAGACAACTGATCCATTGCAGGGTTTCGCTTCTTAATATTTGTAGCTTATGAAAGATTTCTTCATACCTTGATCCTCTAGCACTTATTAATTGGCATCCGCATTTTAGAGGATTCGCTGATTGGAAATCTTTCGTCCTTGTACACAAGTATACAACTCAAATGATGTATAGCATGCAGTTGCAAATTGAGATTGCGTGTCTAGTCCTTTTTGATCACAAGATCTATGCTTTTGCTAAGTTTTTAGTTCTCGTCTTTTGCTTGTACTGGTTTTGAACGACTTTGTTGCTTCCACAGAAGATTTGCATGATGTGTAAATTAGTTTCAGCTACTCAGAACATTTACACACATCTGGGTGGAAAAGGACATAATTATGAATATTGATTAATAAGGCTTAGTGTATCTGGATGAATGTTTTCAGAGTAATTTCTTATGCATCAGTCAATACTCGCAAAAATTTGACTTGAAGATCGATAAGCAGGTAAGATTGTTAGCGCTTAGTACTCTCTGATCCTCAACTAAGATTTCTTTTTTCTGATTGTTTGGTTCTTCCTGTACTAACTACTAACCAACTAGTACTGAAAATCAGAAATAAAATTTCTCTACATCTGTTGATGCTCCTGGCACATGAAAAGTGATGACAAAAGAATGACGCATCATTCACCATTTCTTCAAATGCTTTTCTACTTAGCAACCATCAAATGAGATTGAATGTAGAGTAAAAGAGACAATTTCAATTTATGATCTAGCGGCGATTGTTTTTGTTTCGTTTGCTTTGTTGTTACCCAAATAGGGTTTATCCCTGTTTACTCAAAAAAAAAAAAAAAATTATGATCTAGCTGTCAAGCTACTCTATGCTGGGAATTTGCCAAGTGTTTAAGGTAGAGCGGAAAGGAAAAATTTAAACTTAGCAACTTAAGAACCGAAAAATGATTACAGTTTGTTGGGAACAATACACCCTTCTATGTGTTCTTTGGAGAGCTTTAAAGATCCAACTCTTCTTTACACTCAACGAGTTGCTTCACTTGCTATGATCTGTATATGAAACTGCCACAATTTGTCTTACAGGTTTGTCGAAATGAGTGCCTCAGGTAAGCAAGAGAGAAATATGTAAACTTTGTAAATAAGCAAGCAGACAGATATCAGTGAGTGAAACAACCTTCAGTCTCATTATGTAACCATTTAAGACATCTAATGGTTGTTAAAAGACAATAAATTTAGATAAATGTCTTTGTATTGTCGAATCAGATATACAATTTGTTGGATGTTTTGTACATGATGCTATATAGACTCTATACAATAAAAAATGTTGAAATTGATAAACCGATCCTCTGCTAATGGATCGTTATCATGAGGGTTAGGGATCGGAGGTTGAGAATTTATGAGCTGAGGATATTTAGAAGCGAAACTCTGCTCTGGATCAGTCGCCTGAACAAGCTTTCTAGTCCGTTTTCTAGACCTTCAATGGTGAGCGCCAACATCTGCAGCTGTCTTTGTAGCTTCACAATCTTCTCCTTGCTATCTTTGCAGGAATATGAAGAAAAGAGCAATACATCGTCGTTCTCTTCTTCGCATTCCACTTTCTTCTTGTGCAACGTCCTCGTGACGACAGACCACTTGCTCGTCCTCGGTTTCACCATTCTTGTAGACAAGAATGAGAAAACAGATTGGAGGAAAGCGAACGTGATCTCCCTCGCCTCCATCGAAATCCGCATTGCGTTTAATAGATCTCGATCTTCTTTGATGGCTGCAACTACACATTTCTTTCCCATCTGCCTCTTGGTATCCTTGTTTGTGTTCTTACTCAAGCGAACGAAAGATCGCACTTTGCTTTCAATAGCCGCATCATCTCCTCTCCGAACGGCGGATCGAACATCTTGAACATGCTCCTTCATAGCAGCCAAGCTATCCGTCATTGCGGAGCAAAGGTCCAACAGTCTGACAGAGCCTTCCAGCTCCGCTTCTACCAATTCCTTCCGGTTAGGATGGGAGAGAGCATTTCGGTTGCTTGGTAAGCAGAAAACCTCGTCGATTCGGTCGTACAAATCTCTGAGCCCGTTCAAGCCATCGCACATCATCTGCGCAGTTGCGGAGGATGAAGCCGCACAAGCCCGGAGCTTGTCGAGCTCTTCTTCGCACTTGATCTCCGCAGAATGAGATTTCGAGGGCAAGCTGATGGACCGAAGATGGCAAGCCATTCTTTTTCTGTTGGTTGTAGAAGATTCTTCTAATCTCTATGAAATTTGCTTGGCCTGATCCTCGGCCTCGCCTTCTACTTATATACCGCAGTCTCAAATTTTCTCAAGGAGACAACGCGAATCTCAGCCACCCGAGTGCTCATGTGCTGCCAATGTGGATGCTAGTATTCAAGATGGTTCTTGCAGCCATTTCCACAAACATTTGATGGACAATTTTCTTTATTATTATCATCTCTCGTGCGATTTCGGATGCCCGACTTCCTAATTCATATGCCAGCTATGTCATGCTTCAATCTCCAACAGCAGACACCCACCGCGCGAATTATACAACGGCGGTTAGAAGGAATCATTACGTAGTCGGCGCGATTTCGCGACGCGAATAATGAACCAGAACCTGGGGATTGGTTTGATGGGGGAGACACCGAGAATCTCGGCCAGTGGAGCTATCATGTGTTGTTAGCGTGGGTTTTGGTGCTGTTTGTGATTCTTGTAGACATTACCACAAACAGCTTGTGCTCGTAGTTGGAGACCACACAACTCATACAAGGTAACGAGAATCTTAATTTGCTTCAGGTCCAAGCCAAGGCCTATTAAAGCAAAAAAAGATGATTTTTTTTTTTTATATAAAAAAAACACTCCAAGAAATGCGTTGACCTCTACATACCAACATTTCATTACATGGGTTGGTAGTTAAACGGTTTGTACTTCCGAGATTAACAAAAAGGGTAAAAATGTATGCAGAATAGTTCAACTGCAGGTCACTCTTAGATAGCTCCTGGACTTTTCCGTTTTTCTGATTGATAATGGGACGTCTGAATTAATGATATCAGAATCGCCGAAAATGATCAAAAATTCATGTTTTTTTGTAAAAAAAAGATCACAAAATTGAATAGAATAGAGGATAAAATTCTTGAATTTGAAATCAGAGTTATAGATTTTGATTTAGAATGTTAAAAAATTTAAATGAGAAAACATTTCATATAGGCTTTTAAAATTGCCAACTTCTACACCAGTTAATTAGTAGTTTAATGATGCATCATCATTAAATAAGTACTTGGAATTTCTAGGGCATGTTTGAACCTGCTCGTGCTTTTGCTTTTTTTTTAAAAAAAAGTTCTAGTACAATATTTGGTAAGTACTTAGAATTTCTATTGCAGTTGGAAGCAAAAATCAGATTTTGAGCGTACAAAATATGAGGTATAATTTGTCACTTTTCGTTTTAATATCGAGTGTATTTTATTACAATACTTTCAAATGGTTACGACCTGTATTAACTTAATACACATAGAAAAGAAAGTACTTCTATTGTATTTTTTTTGTAGTGCTTCACCTAATAACACCATTTTATGAAACAATAGTCCTGCAAAACAGGCGCTCACATAGCCATTACATGAACTATTTTCAAGCCCAGTAAGTTAAAAGAAATGCTAACATAAGAGCAAAAAAGTTAGAACAACTTCTGTAGCAGAAATATTGTATTATTTGAGTTGCAATATGACACTACATACATTTTGAAACAATATACAAATGGCGGGAAAATCTGAAGTAGATCAACCAATTCTCGACAAAATGGATTGTTGGCATTGGGCATCAGGTTACAAGGCCTAAGAGAATCTATGAACTGAGGATATTTAGTAGTTGGACTCTACATTGGATCAATCTCCTGAACAGGCATTCTAATCCTTCTTCTAGACCTTCAACTGTGGCCTCCAATGTTCGCAATTGATTTTGCGCATTCGCTCTCTTCTCTTCATTAAAATCCTTCAAAGAACAAGAACAAAAGAACGATGCATCGATCTCGCACTCCTCTTCGCATGCTACTCTCCGCTTGTGCAGCGTCCTCGAGACGAGAGACCACTTGCTGGTCTTCGGCTTTACAATTCTCGTCGACAAGAATGATAAAATGGATTGGAGGACGCTGACGGTGACCTCTCTTGCTTTGATCAGTATCTGTATGGCAGTCGACTGACCCCGATCCTCTTTAGTGGCGGAAAGCGCTGCGAACTTGTTATGATCCATTTGCTTCTTGGCTTCCTTGTTCAATTTCTTACTCGCGCGAATGAAAGCCTGCACTTTGCTTTCGATAGCCGCTTCATCTCCTCTTCTGACGGCCGATCGGACGTCTTGAACATGCTCTTTCATTGCCGCTGAGTTATCCCTCATTGCACCGCAAATGTCCAGCAATCTAATTGAGCTTCCCTGCTCTGCTTCTACCAGTTTCTTTTGGCGGGCACCGGAGAGATCTAGCGTTTTGGTTGCTCGGTAAGCGAAGGACCTTGACAATGCATTCATGCAAATCTCCGAGCCTGCACAATTCATCGCAGATCGTCGACGCAGTCATGGCCGATGAGGCCATGCAAGCTCTAAGCTTGTCAAACTCTTCTTCGCACTTGAGCTCAGCAGAATGAGATCTCGACGGCAAGCTGATGGATCGGAGGTGGCAAGCCATTCTCTGTAAGGAGAGCAAATTAACTAAGCAAGGGTTTGTTTGAATTGGTTTGATCCTTGGTCACCTCTCTACTCATAAACAAGGTGAATGAGACACCAAGAATCTGGGCCAGGTGAGCGCTCGTGTGTTGCCAATGGGGCAATGTGGTTCTTGTAGCCATTTCCGCAAACACCTTGTGCTCGTCCATCCCTTATTTATTAGCAAAGACCACAGCGCACGGATCAAATGATTGTGGTAGAGCTGAGCGAAGGTTTATCGATTCGTTGAGAAAAATAATACGAAAAAAACTCCCACAGCTGATGAATTTGTTTGATGGGGAGACACAGGGAATCTCGGGGGGGTAAAACTCTCATGTGCTCTCATGGTGACTCTTGTGAACATTTCCACAAATAAATGATTTTCGCTTTTTGTCTTTTATGCCTAACACTTTATGAGAATTACAAGTATATTTTGTACACTGCACCAAGGGCTCGTTTGGTGGATCTTGCTCCCAGTGATCAAAACATGGTGTCCCTGAATGACGAAGAAGAGCTCGTGTGCCAAATCATTCGGATAATTAAATTAACAAGAAAAAAAAAATTTGAGCACAATGTGTTTGTGGAAATGTCTAAAAGAATCAAGCAGCAAAGCCAGACCTACTACATTGACAGCACATGGCAGGTTTCGGTTGCTGCACACTCGCTGTCGACCAAATTTCAACTTGCTAGAGATGCCAATCTATTGCCGATTCAATGCCAAGCAATCGAGGAAGTTTTTTAAATAGGTTTATTGGCAATATAAACATCTTACCGAACCATTTGGCACTGAATTGTGATGCTCGTGCAGTGGATCTTGCCGCCGATAATTTAAGCATGACAGCCTTGAAATACTTCATCTCTTGTACTAATTAGTTATTGTAGAAGACAACTTGTTTGCGAACGATGATCTAGCGTGACAGCACACGGGGTATTGTTTCTGTAAGATTCTCGGTGTCTTCTCGTTGAACTACATGATGCTTTATTTGCTTTGGTTTATAAGCAGGGGGAGTTGAATGATCAATCTCATCACATCCAGAACTTCCTCTTTTCCCTTTCTTCAATTTACCGCAAAAGGAGAACCTTGTAATTTAGGAGCCAAAATGGCTTGCCATCTCCGATCGATCAGCATGCCCACAACTCCCCATTCCGTCGTGCTCAGAGTTGAAGACGAGCTACAGAAGCTAAGAGCTTCCGCAGCTTCACTCTCTTTAACAGCGCATATTAGATTATATGAATCCGTCGAGGAGCTTCTTTTATTGCCAAGCAACCAAAAAGGTCTCTCCCACTCGCTACAAAAGAAATGGGTGGAGAGAGAACTAGAGGAGTCCGTCGCATTGCTCGACATCTGTAGCACAGCGCGGGAAAACTTGGCTGCATTGAAAGTGCATATTCAGGAACTCCATTTGGCGCTTCGAAGAGGAAAAGATGCGGCTATTGAAAGCAAAGTGCAAGCTTATGTTCGTTCGGCAAAGAAGGCTAATAAGGATATGAAGAAGCAGCGTGGAGCCATTTGTCGCATCAAAGAGGATCAAGATCAGTCAAAGACAATCAGGCTATTGGTCGAAGCAAGAGAGGTCACAATCTCTTTCCTCCAACGTGCTTTGTCGCTTCTGTCGAAACAAATGGTCGAGCCCAAGAATAGCAAGTGGTCTATTATCTCAAAGACATTTCACAAGCGGCGAGTGTCATGTGAGGAGGAGCAAAAGGATGATGCCTTATTCTTTGGTTCTTGTTCTATCAAGAATTTGGATGACAACGGGACTTTGAAGGCGCGGAAGCAATTGCATACATTGGAGGCCTTCATCGAAGGTCTTGAGAATGGATTAGAGTGCTTATTTAGGCAACTGATCCAAAATAGAGTCTCTCTTCTGAATATCTGCAGCTCATAAATAGTCTTTAAGGCATTGTACTTCTAGTGCCAACGATTTGGAATCCGCCTTTTAAAGGATTCGCAGATCAATACATCTCTTCCCCTCTTGTAAAACTGGAATGTGTAGCTACCTGTTCCAGTTGAAACACATTTAGTTTTTCACATGTGCACGCTCTTATTATGATTTTCTGCGTTTTTTTTTTCCGCCTGACTTTGCTGTGGAAATCTTGAAGATACATTTTCTTTTATCGCAGTAAACAAATTTCAGTTCCAATTCAAGTGACTTCTGGAGTGTGATTGGATGATGTCCTGACACTTGGGTATTAATACTTTTGAGTGAATAAACTCAAGATAGGGCAGATCATCTTAGAATGGATTTACTAGTCCTGCTACTGCTTTGATATGCTTTTCAAGCAATATAATACTATGCATGATGAACAGTTTTTACAAAGAATGAGTCGAGTAATATAAAACCAGCATCTTCATTTTTAAGAATGAATCGAGTAGTGTAAAATCAGCGTGTTCATTTTTAATGTTTCTCTTAATCTAGTTTCTAAATAGCCACTTAACATCTGTTACTTGGTTCATTCTGGATGGAAATATTACCATTTGTTTACTAAATGCTAGAGTCTTTTATTATCTCAGCATATAATTTCAGAAATTTTGTTCCTCAACTGTGCATTCCTTTCTGATCATTCTTGTGAGATGTCATTCATATTGCAAAATGTAGAAATTCTTCTATATCAGTTTAGGCTCATGGTAAATATAGCAAACACATTGATTAGGAGATTAAACTAATCAGGTCTGTTAACAGAAAAAAAAAAAAACTTTGTTACCATTTTTTCGGATATTCCAGCCCATGTCAAGTGCTACTCTCCATCATAAAAATTTGCCAAATAGACAAGTCTCAAGCGAAGCACGAAATTATTCGTGGAAGAAAGAAAAGAAATATTTTCCAAGCAACTGAGAAGGAAAGCAATAAATTGAAGGCATTACTCATATCGAATTTGTAAGGAGTATTCAACATGTTCTTCAAAATATTTCTCTACTTCCGAATTATGGGCAGCCTAGAACTACTGGTTATTCTTCGCAAACAAGCAATGCTTGTAATTTGTATTTTTTAGGGCTGGAGATGAATTGGCAGCCAGGCAGTTCCTCATTGTCCAAGGATTTAATTCTGAAATCGTCAGAAGCGTGAATTGGTGATAGGCCGAACAAATATTCTACACTAGTTTGATAAACAGTACTAGAACTAGATTGTTAACATTTCTTCGACGGCATACTGTAACATGCCATTAATCCGAGCATTAGTCCTAGTCCTCTGCCAGAATAGCTCATTGCTCAACTATCATTAATTCAGCAGTAGAAGAGAAGTAGTTCTCCTACATTACCATAGAGATGATGATAAAACAAACCAAATATACCAATAGAACCATGTATTAGTGTACGTTATACATATAATTCAACTTGGAACAACATACTATACACTCTGAAATGTATACAAATGGGGAAATATTTGAAGTAGATCAACCAATCCTTTACAAAATGGATGGTTGTAGTTGGGTTTAGGGTGGCAAGATCGAAGGGAATTCACAAGCTGAGGACATTTAGGAGTGAGACTCTACTTTGGATTAGTCGCCTAAACAAGCATTCTAATCCTGTTTCTATACCTTCAATGGTGGTCTCCAATGTCTGCAATTGATTGTGCGCCTTCATTCTCTTCTCCTCGTTATCCTTAAAGGCATAAGATGACAAGATTGAGGCATCGCCGCCGTCGTGCTCTTCTCCACATGCCACTTTCCTCTTGCTCAATGTCCTTGAGACAAGTGACCACTTGCTAGTCTTTGGTTTCGCCGTTTTGGTGGACAAAAATGATATAACAGATTCGAGGAGGGAGACGGTTATCTCTCTTGATTCTTTCAATAGTTTAACCGTTGTCGGTACATCATGATCCTCTTTGCTATGAGAAGTAGCTCCGCGGTTTTTACTGATTTGCGTCTTGATATCCTTGTTCGCCTTCTTAGTCAAACGAATGAGAGCCTGCATTTTGCTTTCAATAGCTGCATCATCTGCTCTTCGAAGGGCCGATCGGACATCTTGAACATGCTCTTTCATTGCACCCAAATTATCCCTCATTGCACCGCAAAGGTCCAACAATCTGATAGAGCATTCGAGCTCCGCTTCGACCAATTCCTTTTGGTGCGGACAGGAAAGAGCATTTTGGTTGCTCGGTAAGCGAAGAGCCTCCTCAATACATTCATACAAATCTCCAAGACCACCCCTTAATCCATCGCACATCGTCTCGGCAGTTGCTGACAATGTGACCACACAAGCCTTCAGCTTTTTGAGCTCTTCTTCGCACCTGAGCTCGACAGAATGCGATCTCGAGGGCAAGCTGATGGATCTGAGATGGCAAGCCATTTGGCGTAACACTCTTCTTGTTGTTCGCCAAATGCGAGAAGATCAGATTATAGAAGCAAGAGTTAGTTTGTGTTGGTTAGATTCTTGGGCTCTTCTCTACTTATAAACAGAGCCCAACAATTGTCTACATGACGAGACACCAAGAATCTTGGCCAGCTGAGTTCTCATGTGGTGCCAATGTGGCAATGTGGTTCTTGTAGGTATTTCCACAAACACCTTGTGTGTGTTTTCCCTTTACTCATGCTCGTGCAATAATGTCAAGCTTCAACTGCTAGTAACAAAGTTCTAGCACACGAATCATTAAAATTAATAGTTTTTTTGTAATATGAAACAAAAATTAACATTTAAGAAATAGTCAATAAAAAAATGGCCTATAGCTGAGGGGAGCTCAAGGCAACTTTACTTTTTTAATAGCCATGGATAATAATGAAGAGTGATGCATCTCATTGACCAAGAGCAATAAAGAACAATAAAAATTAGGACAAAAAAAAAGAAAATGATCACCACCTGTTGTGGTAATGGCTACAAGAATCACGTTGCGCACAGAGACCCACAATGCGAGCACGTGTGTGAGCTTGGTTCACAATGGTGTTCCAGGTAACGGCGTTGATTATTCAGAAAAAAAAAAATGGTAAGATGCTCGTGTGGTGATAAATGTGAGATCATGGTATTAATAATTGGAACATGCCAGCGCTGAACGACGATGAAAATGTCGCGAGAAAGAAATGCGTACGACCTGTTTGTTGAAATGCCTACAAGAACAGCATTGCGGCTAGAAGGCCAAGGTGTTCCCAATAAAAGGAAATGATTAACACCCTCCCAGAAATGTGTGTTAGTTATGAAACCATTTATGGCTTTTTCCTGGATCTGATGCTAACATATGTCGCGCTCGTGCGGTGGATCATGCTGCTATTATTTGAAACATGACAGCCTTGCAGTTTGAGCAAAGAAAATAGAGAAAGCAAGAATTGCTGCAAGGTCCATGCTTGAGATGAAGAGCATTATTGGCAGCACATGGGAGCTTAAATTATTGAGATTCCTGCTGCCTCACCATGAAACTGTGCCAGAAGTTTCAGGCTCTTATAAGTGGAGTATCTTGCGAATCGATTCCATCACAACATCTTCATTTCACTCTTTTTAGCTACTTGACTAGGAAGAGAATTCAAGCATTAAGAATGCAGATGGCGTGCCATCTCCGATCCGTTAGCTTGCCCACTAGACCCCATTCCCTTGTGCTCAAGGTCGACAAAGAGCTGCAGAAGCTGCGAGATTGCGTGGCTTCTCCCTCCTCAACAGCCGAAATGATTTGCAACGCATTCGAAGGGATTAGAAATCTGAATGAGTGCATTGAGGAGCTCGTTTGTTTGCCGAGCAACCGAAATGGTCTCTTGCACACACAACAGAAGAAATTGGTGGAGGAAGAACTGGAGAGATCGGTCGAGGTACTTGATCTCTGTGGCAAAATGCGCGATACATTGGCTACAAGGAAGGTGCATATCCAAGACCTTCTGTCGGCTCTTCGCAGGGGACGATATGCAGCTATGGCAAGCAAAGTTCAATCTTGCATCCGCTCGGTAAAGACAGGGGACAAGGATATCAAGAAGATGATGACTAGCAAGCATGGACCTCTTTCTTCCATCAAAGAGAATTCCGATCTTTTCATTGTCGTCAGACTGTTGAGAGAATCAAGAGAGATCACCGCGTCTCTCCTCCAATCAGTGTTGTCATTCTTGTGCAATCAAATTGTCAGGCCAAAGTCCAGCAATTGGTCTTTTGTCTCGAAGGCATTTAACAAGAAGAAAGTTGCATGCGAGGAGTGGCAAGAGGTTGCCAACTTTGCATTCGCTTCTTATTCTTGCAAGGATATGGACAATGAGCGCGTTTCAAGGATACGAAAGCAATTGCAAACTTTAGAGGCCAATATCGAAGGCCTGGAGAATGGAGTCGATTTCTTATTCAGGCGGCTGATCCAAACAAGAGTCGCTCCTCTAAATGTCCTCAGCTCATAAAAATTTCCTCAAACCTTCTCACTTCTATACCCAATGATCAGCTTCCGCATTTTATAGGATTTGTTGATCGACGACAATCCTCTCAAATTTTGTATACAACTTAAAATGTATAGTGTGTTGTTTGGAATGAAAACTCAGATATTTGAAGGATCCTTCATTTCATTGTCAACTTGGTCTCATTATCGTAGTTTATGTACTGCCTTTTTGCTTGTAAACCCTTAATTGCTTGGTGAGTAGCTTCTGAAGTCCGGCTCCAATGTGATGAACTTGCAATTGAATTAGGAAGTCAATCATGTTGATAATTTTATCTTCAACTTTTTTTGATTCCATACTCCAATCAATTCTATAGATAGGAGCACATAGTTAGTAAATCTGCTGATGATCTATAAAACAAAATATCTTACTGTAAAAGTATGTCATTGTTTTCTTTCCATATGGCCGGCTTACTGATCTTTTCTCTGTTGCCTGTAAATGCATTTTTATATTTTTCCTCCAATAGTTAATTAGTGCAGAAAGTATCCACTTGTTAATAATTTAATTCTCAATCACAGCTCTGCAACTGACATGTTAATGTCGGTCACAAAGTAAAATTCGTTTACATCATATTAGACTTAGTACAAGCAGAAAATTACATCATATAACCATCTAAACATTACAGTTTTCTCTCCCTCTTTTCTTTTTTTTTTTTGGAATAAACTTATAATCTGTCTTCTAAGGTATAAATATTGCAGTTCTGTTCACCAATCATGAGTTTGCAACTGTCACTGTTAACTCATTCATGCTAAAAACTCAAAATACAACTAAAATAACCATCTAAAGAAGTCAAACTTCTGCAGATCAATTCAAATCTACTTTTCTGGCATGCAAAATGTGAATGCTGGAATTACTACAAGATTTCGAATGGATAGCAAGATCACCAATGTGCAGAAATTTTCTACACACTGAGTTCGCGAGAAATCTGTGCCCAAAACTTATACCAAAGCAAGCAAGATTTTACCGCTACAAGCTAACAAAATCATCTTGCGTAGAAATTTTCTACACAATGAACATGCCAGGTGTGCTTGATCTCGTCCACCATGTCGGTTGTGAACCAATATCCTCGCCCGTGTGCTTGATCTAGCTGCAGTGGAATCTTGATGCCCTTCGACTACGAGCTAATGAACATGCCAGGTTTCCAACTGCAAGCGCAAGCTGTTTGTGGTCATGTCTACTAGAACAAAGTTCAGCGCCGAGAACCACACTAACTTCACCGGTCGAGATTCTCGGTGTCTCCCTCATTAAGCTGATTCATGAGTTACTAATTTGTTATTCTCTTACATTGTCATGCCAAGTGTCTAAAGATTCCTTCTAATCACAATTGTATAATTCGCCAGTGTGTGATTGTTCTTGGAGACCGAAACATTACACATCTGGCATCTGAATGAGAGAGTCGAGCATCAGATATCGCACGAGCGATAATAATAAAGGAAGTCGTGCATCAGCTGCTACTGAAAATGACTACAATAACCAAATTGAATACTAGTATCCACATTGGCAGCACATGTGGACTCGGGTGTCCAAGATTCTTGGTGTCTCCTGTAGAAAATTTTAGAGTTGCGGTAAATAAGTAGAGGGGAGGCCAAGGATCAACCAAAGAAAACCTGTCCTTCTCTTCTCTTCATCTGTATCTGTATAGACAAGAAGAGTCTTCTACCACCTACAGAACAAAAATGTCTTGCAATCTCCGATCCATCAGCTTGCCGTCGAGATCTCACTCTGCGGAGCTCAACTGCGAAGAAGAGCTCGACAAGCTTAGAGCTTGCATGGCCTCAATGGCCGTGACTGCGTCGAAGATGTGCGATGGATTGCGCGGGCTTGGAGATTTGTATGAATGCATTGTCAAGGTTCTTCCCTTACCCAGCAACCAGAACGCTGTCTCCGGTGCCCGCCAAAAGAAACTGGTAGAAGCAGAGCTGGAAAGCTCAATTAGATTGCTGGACATTTGCGGTGCAATGAGGGATAACTCGGCGGCAATGAAAGAGCATGTTCAAGACGTCCGATCGGCCGTCAGAAGAGGAGATGAAGCGGCTATCGAAAGCAAAGTGCAGGCTTTCATTCGCGCGAGAAAGAAAGTGAACAAGGAAGCCAAGAAGCAAATGGATCATGACAAGTTCGCAGCGCTTTACGCCACTAAAGAGGATCGGGGTCAGTCGGCTGCCATACAGATACTGATCAAAGCAAGAGAGGTCACCGTCACCGTCCTCCAATCCGTTTTATCATTCTTGTCGACGAGAATTGTAAAGCTGAAGACCAGCAAGTGGTCTCTCGTCTCGAGGACGCTGCACAAGAGGAGAGTAGCATGCGAAGAGGAGTACGAGATCGATGCATCGTTCTTTTGTTCTTATTCTTTGAAGGATTTTAACGAAGAGAAGAGAGCGAATACGCAAAATCAATTGCGAACATTGGAGGCCACAGTTGAAGGTCTAGAAGAAGGATTAGAATGCTTGTTCAGGAGATTGATCCAATGTAGAGTCCAAGTTTTAAGTATCCTCAGCTCATAGATTCTCTTAGGCCTTGTAACCTGGTGCCCAATGACAACAATCCATTTTGTCGAGGATTGGTTGATCAACTATACTTTCTTTTTCTTTTTTTTTTCCAATTTGTATATGTTACGAGATGTATACTATGAAATTCCAGCTCAACCGGAGACATTCCCACGAGATGGAAGAGCTGCAGGAACGTGTTGTCGGGAGCTGCAAAAGCTTGGTTTGACTTATGCTTTGTGGCAGCTTGCTGGGAAATATGGAAAGAGCGAAACTCGAGACTCTTTACCAATCGCCGCACTTCTAGCGAAGAACTGGGCAAGACAGTCACCTGCTTAGTCAAGCTCTGGATGTACGTGTGGAGGAGGTAACCAACCAACAGATCGTGGCCGAGTTTGGTTACTTGTGCGACCAATATAGCTAGACTAATTTGCTTCTCCCACTCTACCTCTTGTACTCTGCTCGTTCTCCTCTGAACAAGCCTCCCTTTGTCCCCTCTGCTTGTATTCCCCTACCAAACAGGCGAACCCCTGTTTAATCAAAAAAAAAAAAAAAATTCCAGCTCAAATTTAGCAACAATTTTCTCAATAAGCATTTCTTTTCCTTGGGGAGTTTGCGAGTAGTAGGCTTTGTTACATAATTGACAAATTTATGGCAAGACATGCAAGAAGTAATCCCGACTACAGTAATCATTGATATTTAATTCAAATGCTATGTTTTGCTTGCAGTTGGGAGAATTGCACTTCTAGTCCCTGAACTATGAGTTAACCGGCGGTTTAGTCCTCAAGTTAGGAACCACTGATGTTGAATTTGAAAGTCAGAGACGCAAATGGAACTTCGCTGAAAATTTGGGGACTAGTGGTGTAGTATACTCTTTCCCTATTCCATATATATATATATATAGAGAGAGAGAGAGAGAGAGAGAGAGAGAGATGCTACTTATACACTCCAACAAAAGAAGAGCGTTTGATATACATCCACCGTTCTAAAATTTAAAATTTCTTTTGGCTTTGAGTACCTAAAGAAGATGTAAAATTTGTACCTTCTTTTGGGATAACCAGCAGCATTATTCAATAATTTAATATTATTTAATATCTAATCCAGTCATTCAAATTAATTATTCTTATTTAAAAAGTAGTTCTATCTTATAGATTCTAAACTTTGACTGTTTTAAACTTTTAATTATATTGAAGATTTTTTTTGGGAGAGAAAGGTAGCACACTACCTGCTTCATTCAATAGGAAAGTGAACTAAGCTTACAAGGTGGAAGCAACTTAGGCTTCCTTGGCAAAAACCGAACCCCAAAAACAGAGAAACTAAACAACAGTGGCGAAAGAAATAAGGAAGAAGTAATAAAAAAGAAAGTGGGTAAGAGGAAATGGGTTACATGAGTGAGCTCCAGTCACTAAGCAGGGTTGAAGCTCTGTCCGAAGCTCTCTCGACGTTGGGGAGGCTTGAACGGAAGACGAAGTTGTTTCGCTCAGTCCAGAGAACCCACCAAGTGGCCGCTAGCTTGGTTAGACCTTTAGATCTTAAAGAGGCGTCGGGGGTCTGTGAAATTAGATTCCAAAGTCCTCGTACGTCCCCACCCGGGGCCAAGTTGTGTACCCCCGCTAGTCGTTGAAGAAGAAAACGGGCAAAGACACAGTTGCAGAAGAGGTGGTCGGCACATTCAGGGAATCAGCACAAAAGACACAGGAAGGGTCCAAATGGGCCCCTCGCCTAATCAATCTGTCAGCCGTGGGCAGCCTCTTGCGTAGGAGCAACCAGACGAAGGTTTTGATTTTAACCAGGATCTTAAGTTTCCACAGGTGTTGATTGAGCGGCTCACTTTGTCCGGCGAAAGTGATAAATTTGTACAAGGAGTTAACAGTGAATTTGTCGTGAGAGGTCAATCTCCATATAAGTGAGTCCGGTCTTGTGCTTGGGGAGAATTGGAGTAGGCGTTCCTTTAGGAGTGCTAACTGTCTTCTATTTCCCGAGAAGGCTGAGGCTAAGAATCCTCTGCAGATGAAACGCCATCTCCAGCCGAGTTGATTCCAGCAGTGGGAAATCCGAACATCCTTGTTCCTGATAGCCAAGAAAATATTTGGGAATTCTGTGCTTAGCGGTGTTTCCTCGATCCAGATGTCCTTCCATAGCCTAATGATGCTTCCATCACCCATGCCATAAAAAATGCCACATTTAAACACTTCTTGACACTAGATCACTCCTCTCCACCACTGCGAGAAAGGTACAAAGGCTTTTCCCTCGTGCAGTGGTCTTCTTCTCGAGTAGTAAAGATGTTTAATGAGGTTACACCAATATTGAAGATTTTTTTTTTAATGGGTGAAGATGTCCCTTGAGGATCAGAAGTTTAACCCCCTTTACAAATCAAAATTACTGATCATACCTAGCGCGATTGACTAAATAACTTAGTGGTTGAAATTCGAGATTCCAAATATGCAACTTAGATGCTTTTTTGCGAAATGAAAAAGAAGAAAACGACAACGACAAAGAAGAAGAAGAAGAACCCTTGCACTTCTAGGCAGAATCCCCCTCTTCCACTAGGACTCAGAATCAATGATCCACACCCGGAATCCTTTACCCAGGCGCCGTACCACTGGGATTACAATGATTTGGCGGAGACATGACAACCAATGGATGAATGCACCAACCATTAGTTATCCAAGTTTGAGCACGAGGTGTTTGTGGAAATGTCTACAAGAAGCATATTCACAGCAAATAAGAGCTTCATAGCTAATCTAGATTCTTGGTGTCTCCCTATATACATTTGCTAATTACAACAAATTCTTTTCTTTTTTTTTTTTGGTTAACTCTTCCAATATATTTATTCACCAAACGTGCATGGTTTCCACTGCAATTATATGAATCGTGTGGTTTAAGTCTTTGATGATAGAAGTAGAAACATGTGCGTTATGTGGTTTAAGTCTTTGATGATAGAAGTAGAAACATGACAACGCACGTCCATTACTAAAGCAAGAAGGGTCTAGAGGTGTTTGTAGAAATGGCTACAAGAATCGTGTTGCAACCAAATATTACATTGGGTGCACATGAGAGCTTGGTTGACCAAGATTCTTAGTGTCCCATCACCTGGTTTATAAGTAGAGAGAGGCGACCAAGGATCGAACCAACACAAACAAACCCTTCCTTCTTTTGCTCTCCTTGCATTGACATACAACAAAGAATGGCTTGCCATCTCCGATCCGTCAGCTTGCCCTCGACGTCTCACTCCGTCGAGCTCAAGTGCGGAGAAGAGCTCGACAAGCTTAAGGCTTGCGTGGTTTCACCCGTCGCAACTGCCGAGACGATTCGTGGCGGACTGAGTCGGCTCGGAGATTTATACGGATGCGTCGAGGAGGTCCTTCACTTACCAAGCAACCAAAGCGCCGTTCTCTCCCGATCACATCGAAAGGAATGGTTAGAACCGGAGCTCGAAGGCTCTGTCAGGTTGTTGGACCTTTGCTGCACAATGAGGGATAATTTGGCTGCATTGAAAGAGCATGTTCAAGATGTTCGATCGGCCCTTCGAAGAGGAGATGATGCAGGTATTGAAAGCAAAGTGCAAGCTTTTGTTCAATCGAGTAAGAAGGCAAGCAAGGGTATCAAGAAGCAACTAGCCAACATGTGTCGAGCTCTTTCGGCTAACAAAGAGGATCTAGATCAGCCGAATGCGATTAGGCTATTGAAGCAAGCAAGACAGATCGCCATCTCCCTCCTACAATCTGTTCTACTGTTTTTGTCCGCAAGAATGGTAAAACCGAAGACCAGCAATTGGTCTCTTGTTTCCAGGACATTGCACAGGAGAAAAGTGGCCTGCGAAGAAGAGCGCGTGGATGATGCCTTTTTCCTTCCTTCTTTTTCTGTTAAGGATAATGAGGAGAAGAGAGCGAAGGTGCAAAATCAATTGCAGACGTTGGAGGTCACAATTGAAGGTCTAGAAAGAGGATTAGAATGCTTGTTCAGGCGACTGATCCAAAGCAGAGTTTCACTTCTGAATATCCTCAGCTCATAATCCCTCTTGGTAACTTGGTAGTTCTTATCAAATGATAACCATCCGTTTTGTAAAGGATCGGTTGATCAGCTTCGATTTATTCACCCTTGTATAAATGTTACAGTGTATAGTGCGCCGTTCAAATTCAAATCATTTATTCATCCAAAGATTTCTTGGCACATCTGGCTTCTCTTTTGTGAATGACTCTTTTGTTGTAGACTTGTAGTGGCATGTGGATTGATGATTTGTTGGCATATAAAGCCAATTTCTAGTTACCAAACAAACAACAACTTAACAATAAGTTGTTCTAATAGAAGATTGAGGTTAGTTGTTTTCATAAGTTGCAATTCTATTTCAATGGGAAGCACCTGAAGAAATAATAACATGGTCTATAAAATGAATGCAATACTACATTATGCTGATTAAAGTTCAAGAACGAAATCGAAAATTGATCTTGTAAACGATTTCATACTTGCTGTCGAAAAGCCTTGTTGTTCGACATTCACAGAAAATCTCAAGCACAGATCTACGTAATCTTGCGCTCTTCCCTTCGCAAGAATAAAAGCTGCCTCATTGCACGGTTAAGTGATGTTACAATGGAAAATAGATATATATAGCTGTACATGCTTCTGTTCTTTATTTACAATGTTCAGTTAAATAATTTTGACAAAGTTAAAGGCATTTCTACTAAATCAGTGCTGTTATTAATGCTCAACAGTTCAGCTACAAAATTATCTTTTCGGTACTAAATTCTGATAACAACATATTATATAAAATCAGCTGACTCCTAGAACAGAAATAAGGGAAATATATTGAGGGAACAGAGAATTACTACTAATGAGGAGAGAACATAAAGTAAAGAAAAGAATGGTGTAAAGCAAAAGAAAGCAACCAACAAACAAAATATTAATCCTCATGAAAACTACTTAATTAAGGGGGAAGAGATGCTGTGGAAGTGTTCCCTAATGACTGAAACAGAGACAAATAACAAGCCTAGCATATCATTAAATATCTTCTGATTTATGGTCCCTTCATGGAAAAAGCAGAATGATGATATAAAAGGGATGCGGTTTGAGAAGGTTCAAAGAGATGATGATGACACTTTAAACAGGAGAAATTCCCAATGCCATAAATTCGTCTGAAGATTAGAGACTTATGCAAGCGATAATGTTTACGACTACAATTTGCCAAGATACTAAGGATTGACAAGCAAAAGAGACCGTGTAATTTACAAAACTAAAAACGAACGTGAAAGTAAGAATCGTCTTTGCAAAAAAAGTTAAATATATGATTTTCTTTCCAACAACACACTATACATGTTTACTCGCATACAAAATTTAGGAGGACTGATAATCAGCATATCCTATAAAATGCGGACGCTGGTCATTGGGAGTAAAGTAACAAGGAATGAGGAGATTCTTCATGAGCTAAGAATATTTAGTAGGGAGACTCTTGTTTGGATCAGCCGCCTAAATAAGCAATCCACTCCGTTCTCTAGACTATTGATGTTCCATTCTAGTGTTTGCAAGTGTTTTTGTACCCTCGAAGCACTTCCGTCATCCAAATCATTGCAAGAATAAGAAGCAAAGGCAAAGGCACCATCTTTTTGCGCCTCCTCGCATGATACTTTCCTCTTGTTAAATGCCTTTGAGACAAGAGTCCACTTGCTAGACCTTTGTTTGACGATTTGATGGCACAAGAATGACAAAACCGATTGAAGGAGAGCGACGGCGATTTCTCTTGCTTCTGTAAACAGCCTAACGACAATGAAAAGATCGCAATCCTCTTTGCTGGAAGAAAGAGGAGCGCACTTGCTAACCACCATCTTCTCGATATCCTTCCTCCCTTTCTTTACCGAGCGGATGTAAGATTGAAGTTTGCTTTCCAGAGCCGCATATGCTCCTCTGCGAAGAGCTGATCGGAGGTCTTGAACATTCGTTTTCATCGCATCCAAGTTATCCCTCATTTTGTCGCAGAGGTCGAGCAACTTGACAGATCTGTCCAGTTCTTCCTCCACCAGTTTCTTCTGTTGTGGATGGGAGAGACCATTTCGGATGCTCGGCAAACAACAGAGCTCCTCAATGCAGTCATACAGATTTCTAATCCCTTCGAATGCGCTGCAGATCATTTCGGCCGTTAAGGAGGGAGAAGCCACGCAGTCCCGCAGCTTCTGCAGCTCCTCTTCGACCTTGAGCACAAGGGAATGGGGTCTGGTGGGCAAGCTAATCGAACGGAGATGGCACGCCATCTGCATTCTTAGTGCTTGAATTCTCTTTCTAGTCAAGCAGCTAAAGAAGAGTGAAAGGAAGATGCCGTGATGGAATCGATTCTCAAGCTTCTCTACTTATAAGAGCCTGAAACTTACCGGCACAGTTACAAGGGGAGGCACCGAGAATCTCAATAATTTAAGCTCCCATGTGCTGCCAATGAAGCTCTTCATCTCAAGCATGGGCCTTGCAGCACTTATTGCTTTCTTTATTTTCTTTCTTCAGTGCGAGGCTGTCGTGTTTCAAATAATAGAAGCATGGTCCGCCGCACGAACGCGACGTATGTTAGCGTCAGATCCAAGAAACAGCCATAATGGTTTCATAACTAACAAAAATTAATTCTCGCACTCATGTGGTGTCAATACGGGTCTCGGTCCACAATGTGATTCTTGTAGCCATTACGACAAACAGGTTGTACGCATTTGTTTCTTTCTTCTTTAATGCTCTACATCTGTGAGATTCCTGACACTTCATGTTTCAATTGTTGGCAACAAGATCTTATATTAATCACCACACGAGCATCTTTTTTATTTGTTTTCTTTTTTAAAAAAAAATTTGAAGAACAGGATACACAACGAACTTCGATGTGTTCTCATAAGAGAAACATGTAAAAGGAGGAATCGATCGCCAGTACCTGGAAAACCATGTGACCAACCTTATCCTCACACGTGTTGGCACTTCGTTCTTCGTGCGCAATGTGATTCTTGTACACATTACCACAAACAGGTGGTACGCATCGTGTTTTTTTCTTCGTGATCGACCGTGGATCATAATTCATAATGACTCAATAATGAAAGGGAGAAAAAAAGAGAGAGAAAAATTGTACGAGGATAAATAATGGTCCATGAACGTGAGGTGTTCGTGGAAATGGCTACAAGAACCACGTTGCACGCACTCGTTGGCTCATATGGTCCACGATGTTTCACAAGACAACGACACACAATTTTACATATTTGCAGGGGCAAGCATGCAAAAATCCATATAATATTAGGGATTTTTAAAGGCCAAAATTGTAAGATTAAGTTGTAAGCCTAGCACTGCTCTTTCTCATACTATTATGGGCCTACGCACCGACCGTCCTAAATAAGTAGCAAAGGGCTTGGTGGTTGGTATCCGAGACCTAAGTTCGAATCCTAGTTGATTCACATTTCTAGCTAAGTTTATTTTTAAATAAAATAAACGAAGCGGGTAGCGTGCTATCTATCTCTCAAAAAAAAATTATGGGTCTATGCGAAAGTAACCATAATATTACGGACCTACGGCTATACCGTACTTCTGATGCTCAAACTACGAATCCGATGAAATTTTACATCTCAAAGTTTTTTATAATAATTTCAGGCTCAAACATTTTGGATTATTGCAACTGAGTTTCATCATCTTAATTGAAACACGTAACTTTTGTTACCGAATATACCGTAGGATGACATTTTTGTGATGTTCACAAAATAAACTTTTTTAGGTAGTGCAACTTTTACTTTGCTAAGAAATTTTAGGACTATGGAATTGAGACGCATCTAAGGGGCCGTTTGGTTGCATATAGTTGCAACCGCACTGCAGTTATAACTATATGTAAATGCAAATTTCGTGTTTAGTTTGATATATTTAACTCCAACTGTTACAGTAGAAACTGCAGGAGGAGGCCAAACTACAGCAGTTCGAACTACGCTCAAATTCGCCGCAGTTTCAACTACAGCAGTTGGAGAAAGTAATTTTAAATAAAAAGTATACTTACATCCTCAATATTTTTTAAACAAAAATTATTTTTTCTTTTCTACATTGGAGGTAATCTCACCATCATATATATAAAATAATAAAATTTTAAAAATTATTTCTCAACTGCATGCAATCAAATAAATTATTTATACTTACAGCGCTTTCTACTACATCCAACCAAATAAGATTCATGTAGTTATAACTACTGTATTTTCAACTGCATATATTTTTAACTACACTACATTTATAATTGCATCTAACCAAACGGCTCCTAATAGTAACAAATAGAATGAAGTGAGAGCAAAAATAATATATAGAAATATGTTTCTATATTTTTCGGTAAAAATCATCTCATTACGATATATGGAACGTCACTGTACTTTCTCACTTTAGCTTTCTAAACGTAACCTTAATATTATTTCCAAACCCATTTTCCAATTACTTATGAAGTACTTCTATTTGTTAGACTCCTTTTTTTATCAAGTTGCGAACGTTATACCATAAGCAAGAGTTGTAATGGATAATAGTTGGTGCTTCTAGCAGGGAAAATTATGACAGTAAACATGTAGATTACAATAGAAAAGAAAAAAAATTCACATAGCGTACAAATGATTACAGGATAATAATTATATAAATTGTCTTATAACAGGCAATATATATCAAGCCATAACTTGTTTAGCAGAATATATTTTATTTTGTTAGATGATTTATAAGAAAAAACATATCGTTGTAAGTTTAGCACATTATAATATAATTAGCTTGTTGTTAATATTATATTGAATTGCTCGAGAAACTTTGAATATAAAATATTAGACATTTTTTTGACAGTTCAAGCTTTTAAAGATTAATGTAATGTTTGTCTCGTGTTATTTTAACATAATACCAGAGTCTCAAGCCCAAATGTTAAAAAAAAAAATTGAATATTAAATATTAAACGTCAAATATTGCTTTACGATTATTTCACATTGTTTTCACTGGTGATGCTGATAATACATACACCTAGTCCACTGGTGTTGATAATACACATGCCTATTTCATTTTAATTTTACTGGTGTTGATGATACATGTGCCTATTCCATTATCGTACGAATACCATGTGTTAGCAACCAAATTTTTTTTTTTTTTTTTCAGATTCTCAAATCTAAACACTTCCCATGTTATTTCTATTTTCTGATTTATTACCTGTGCAGCGTCGCACTTTTTTTTTTTTTTTTTTGTGCCTACCAAATCCTTCCCTATTAGACGTAAATGGTGCATAGAAAGATGAAGTTGCGTTCACTTGATATTTATATATACTACATCATCCCTAAAGTCAATTGTAAGTTCTCTACACGAATGGATCCTGACCCAGGAACTAATAATAAGGACTAATTACCTAACTACCAATCCAACCCAATCCAGCTTTTTCAGAAGCTGAAGCTCCAGATTGCTATCTCTCTTCTTTGACCGGGAAAAGCTACTTCTAATTATATGTTTCTCTCATGTGCATAATCACAAACGAGATATCTCTATCTATACAGAGAAAAATAAAATTTTGCGGGAAAAAAATAAAAACTAATTCCCAAAAAACAAAAGAATAGAATCAGGGGGGATAGGATGAGACCGGCTTATTGGATGAGGAGTTTGAGTGGCCCAGGCCCATTCTACAAATCTCCTTCGGGTCCGGCCCGTCCCACTGGGCCGACCGCCCCTTCACGGCCTCCAATTCTGCTACGCACTCCGCCATCCCCATCGCCCCTACTCTCCGCCGCACTGCGGCCGCCTCCGTCCCCGCTGCCTCGTCAAATATATCTTCCCAATCCTTACCCCACTCTCCGCTTGCGTCGCACAGCTGCAAACTCCCGTTCCGCCACTCGGTCCAGCTCCACCATCTATCCAGCCCATTTCCTACCTGGGCCGCGCACAGACCAGTGCACACGGGTTTACACGGCCGGCACTTGGAACCGCTTAGCGGGCCCGGGCTCCCCATCGAGGCCACCGGCACGCCGTACTGGCCCGGGGGGAACCCGTACTGCCGGTCGCTCACGATACAAAACGGGAACCGGCGCTCGTGGGCCTCCACGTGGGCCGTGTCCAACTGGGCCTTGAATGCGGCCTCCGAATTGAGGTCGTGGTAGCCCGCGAGGGCCAACCGGGGGACGAGGGAGAGCCGTGAGAGGGCCACCGCCGAGGTGGCAGGGTCGCCGATGCCCAACCGGTCGTTGAGCCCGCCGTACCCCGATCCCTCAGGGACGACGTACGAGCCCGGTTCGAACGTGCCCGGGTCGAGCGGGCCGGACCAGAATCCGTCCACCCGGGTCCGGATGATCCAATCATACGTGATGTTAGTTCGCAATTCGTGGGACCTGATCAAGTCTAGGCAACCTTCCACTAGATTAAAGTATTGAAGTAGACCCTGTAGAGAATTTAGAAACTCAGACTAAATTAGCAAAATACAGCTTGAAAATATAACCAAAGCTATAGAGATAAATCAGTAATGAAGTTATTAGACATATGTATGGAAAGAATGGCAAAAATTCATCAAAAGATTACAGATGAGCGAAGAGAGATATAGGAGGTGTGTTAAGTGTTAAGATTACATGAAATCAATTAGTAATTAGAAAGAGATAATAGTGTGGACCAAAAAAGGCAATAATGGAAAAGAAATAAACATATGGGACATAAATTAAGAAATACATGAGTTTAATTGCGCAGAAAATAAAAAAAAAAAAAGAAGATGTTTTTCCAATACTAAAATGGTATCACAATTTTTAGAGCTTCTGTACTTCATAAAATATTGTTATATCTTAAAAGGAAAATTTAAGACGACATGTATACCATTTTCATGATGTTTCTGTATATATATATATTATATATTATTTGCCTACGTTGGTCATTGTCATCACATTGGGCTATTCAAGAACACATTTGAGAAAACTTTCACAAGCTAACCTTTTGAAACTGACCAAGTTAGCATTTCACTAGCAAATTTTAAAAATAGGACGCTTCTCTTGGTTCAAAATCATCAGTTGACTATACTAAACTAATTAATAATGGTCATCCATATAAACGCCCTGCCTTACCTACTCTTCTATGTGAACGTAACAACGTACCATTATAATTATACATCCATGTATTCTTTTTTAAAAAAAGGTCATCAGTACTCTCCATTATTTCTTATTAATTATTATTCTTAGTTGAATCATAAAACATATTTTACCCACTCAATATTCTCTTTGCACGTATTTCCTAAAGAATTAATCAACTTACGTTATTTTCAAAATTTAATTGCATATCACATGTATATGACTATTTCGAAAGTTACACAAACCACACCATGGAATTGCCAAGTCAAAAGACAAATTGTTATGTTGCCAATGTTAGCAACATGCATGTGATGGCTATATATATATATATATATATATATATATAGAGAGAGAGAGAGAGAGAGAGAGAGAGAGAGAGAGAGAGAGAGAGTTAAGCTCCTGTACCTTTAAAAGCAAACGACCATTTGTTCTTATAATCTTTTAACAGTTGAATCGTTTCAAAATCTACAAGAAACTATTAATGGTAAAGGAGCTCAACTCCCTCTCTATGTAATCCATAAGAAACTATTAATGGTACAGAAGCTCAACTCCCTCTCTATATATTTCCAAAATACAAAAGCAGATACTAATACTAAACAAATACCAGCAATGAAAATGATATGTACAAAATATATGCGCATGTATGTATGTGTATGTTTCGACGTAGCGTAGAGAGATAGAGAGAGGATGATCGACCTGGATGCCATTCGGAGAATTACTCGGGGTGAGGACCCGCAAATGCGACTCGCTCTCGGCGATCGGCGCCTGCGCCGCGACGCGCACCGCGGCGATCCGGGGCGCCTCCCGGAGCAATCCGAACTTGTAGGCATTCTCGTCGAGCGGCGCGTTGACGAACAGGTCGCCTTCCGGTAGCTGCGTCAGCACGTGCTTCACGATCGACGGCCCCGTGAGCTCAAACCTCCGCGCGCCGCCGACGAGGCACACCGCGATCCTCTCCCTATGCGATTGCCGATCCGATCCTTCGTCGCCGTCGCCATTGTCGTTGTCGTTACTTGTA
Source organism: Ananas comosus (assembly GCF_001540865.1). Lineage (NCBI taxonomy): Eukaryota > Viridiplantae > Streptophyta > Magnoliopsida > Poales > Bromeliaceae > Ananas > Ananas comosus. The sequence goes on from NC_033645.1 coordinate 1,108,092, forward strand.
ATTCCGGTGCTGTTCGGGATGGATCGGGAATGATGAGAGGAGGGGGGGCGGAATAGGAGGAGGGGATGGAGAGAGACGAGTGCGGAGGCGGTGCTAGCGCTGGAATAAGTTATTCCGAGGAACAAGAAGAAGAGGAGAGGTGGTGGTGGTCGGAGAGAGTCATCGCATCACGGAATTAGGGTTTTGAGGGGATAATTTTGGGGGATAAATGGGGACGAGACGAGGAATTAGGGTTTGGAGGGGAGGGAGGAGAAGGATATGAGAGAGAGAGAGAGAGAGAGAGAGAGAGAGAGAGAGAGGAGGGAGAGAACGGAAGCATCGAATACGAAGGAGGTTACTACTGTGATGAGTTTTAATTTGGGTGAAAAATGTACGAGACCCCCTCAACTATAAGTTATTTTGACACAGGGCCTTTACTTTTCATTTTTTTTTCTTTCAAATGCCATTTTCTCGATATGTATTTTTCTTTTATTTGAATTATTATATTTAGTCAAGTTAAAAATTTTATTTAATTTGATAATTTGATAAGTTATTAATTAATCATCGATTCAGTTTTATTTGCTAAAAAGTATTTAAATTTATTTAATAAAATCACCAATAAATTTTATACACTATGTAATTTATTTGATTGAAATCATTCAAATACAAAAAAAAAAATGGAGATTCGGTAGACCTCAAAAACAAAAAAAACTAAAGTTTATAGGGGCCATTTGAAAATAGGCTGTAGCTGAAGGGTCTCCACACGTTTTTGCCACTGATTTAATATAATATCTTTGTCATTAACTTATTTCCTAGTACGACCTTAATTCAACTAATAAGGTTATAAATGGCAATTAACCAATTAATTAATTAATTAATTAATGGGTTTAAAAGGCGAAGCGTTATAACTCGTAACAAATGGGGGAAGTTTTGCGAAAGAGATTTTTGAGTACGTGGCGGAGGAGAGGTGGTGGGGTGAAACGGGTACGCGGATTCTTAGGACAGTTTTGCCCCTTCCCTCGGGGGGCCTCCGGATTCGCGGCACGGCGGAAGCGTGAGGGTATTTTAGTCAACTCGCGTGGCGGTTGTTGGCTTTTGTTGCATGGCATGACTACGGTGGGGGCTTTGAAGCGTTGTTATGCAATAAACGTTTCATGACCGGCGTGTTAAAAATATAAAGGATATAAAAGAAATAAATTTTTTTTATCATAATTATTCTATTAAAAATAATAATACTCAATAACAAATTTTATATATCTATATCTATCTATCTTTTATACATTATCTATACTACTTATAAAATAGAGAGTTTAAAATTTTTTTCTTTTTCAAAATATCGGTTCCTATTAATATAATTCCAATCACATACATACTAGCAATATCATTTATTCAACTTTAATAAAATAAATCACAGTTGTATAATTTTTATTTTATATTTGAATTATCATAAAATATATTAATTTTAGTCGGATTTAATTCAATGGCTGACAAATTAAGTATCTATCACTTTTTTTATCTAAATTGTTCTCAAATAGTGCATATCATATCAAATTTCACTTTCTATATGCGTGCCATATTTTATAATAGCTGCCGTCCACATAATATTATATTTTATCATAAATAATATTCACAATATACGTATTTTTTGAATATTTTCTTTCTCACACGCAATATCCGACACCTAGCTATATAATATCAAATCACGTAACACCTTCCATATATATAATATTTAATCATATTTTTTTAAAGGTGAATATATTTTTATATCTCAATTTTATATACTAATATTTAAAATATAAGATAATTTTCAATAAAATATAACGTATTAAGTGATTCACAAATTTATATTGGAAAAAATATCGCATTTCATTTACGAGAATAGAAAAAAAATTCATACTTATCTAAATTTCTGTCAACTGAAAAATATCTGCTATAAAATATTTTTCACAAACGCCCTATAAAAGAATATATTCCATACTCATCAAAAAAACAAAAATCTCTTGAAAATATTTAGTATCCACTATCTCTCAATTAACTAACTAAAAAAAATTATGTTTGAAAAATAGAATGATTTAAATAAGCTTATCAAATCAACTTTAAATTTTAAATTTGGTTCATAATTTCAAATGTGAATTAATATTTTAATTCAAAATTTGAAANTCTCTTGAAAATATTTAGTATCCACTATCTCTCAATTAACTAACTAAAAAAAATTATGTTTGAAAAATAGAATGATTTAAATAAGCTTATCAAATTAAATTTATATTTATATTTTAAATTTAAATCTGAATTCATTAATTTAAAATTTAGAATTACTTAAAATTTTTTAAATTTGGATACACATTAAAAAATTAAAGTTAAAAAAAATAATTAATAAATAGACTTATACCACCAATAATTATTTAAATTTAAAATATAAATATAAATTTAATTTAATTAAATGTGACGTGCCTATAACTAGTTTCTCCTAAATTTATCACATGGCAACATTTCCTTTATTTTTTAGTGTGAAGTTCAATCCGATCTAGCTCAAGTCATTTCTATTTTTTTACTTGAACCGAACCGATCATTATTCTGTGCGTGTTCCAAACCGGCTCAAGTTTTCTATATGGTTTCTTCTTTTTTTTACTTAAACCTAATTTGGTTTCTTTTTTTATTTACTTGAATTAAACTGAGTCAACCTGTTGCATTGGGCTGAACCGACCTAGCTGCTCCGCATGTTTTCATCTTTAAACCGAATTTTCTTTTTTTTACTTGAACCAAACCGGCTCAAATTATTCTCTCTTTTTTGCTTGAATCGAACCGAGTTTTCTCCTTTTTTTTTGCTTGAATCTAATCAGATCACACCTCAGTATTAGGCTTAACTGTTCCTCTCCCTCTTCCTCCGGCTGTTATCTTTATTCATCGGCATTTTTTCCATCACCGTTTTTCTTTTTTTGTCGAAGTTTTCTCTTTTTTTGCCAATTATCTATTTGTCTTCCCATGAATTACTTCACTAGTATATCATAACATTTCAAGTTCAATTCTTACATAGTTATTTCACTTAATTAGATTTGATTTTTTTTTAGTTTATAGTAAAATTATAAAAAATTATTATAACTAACTTAACGCAATTGTTTGCAATTTCAAAAACGGTCTGAGTTGCTAGGTGTCGCTAGGTCTCATTTTTTTATTTTATTATTTCATCTTTATCTAAATTCAATTTTAATTTAATGTGTTCCATTAATAAATAAAACTAAACCGTATAGTTGGGTATATATACAACAGCTGTATAAATGAACGGTACCCGATCTAATTAACCCCTCCCACCATAAACTCTACGTACTATAATAATTATAAAAAAAAAAAAAGAGACAAGAGAGAGAAAAAAAAAAAAAAAACAATACGAAGTCCAATTATCAACCAAATTACATAAGGGCTTCTTACATATAATGCTTGCGTGCTTTGACTTAAGCTTCTTAAGAGTTATTTTATCACAATTAAATAATTCAAAAAATATTCAAATTAAACTCGTTAGAAATATAATTTTGAATATTCATAAATTTTCTCTATATTAGTTTGAATTTTACGGTCGACTTATAACCAAAACTTGAGTCACATCTGGTGAGTCGACTCACATTTTTTATCATAGTATCAAAGCTAGCTCGATACACATATTCTTTTTTAAGGAAAAAAAAAGTCAAATTTCATTTGATTCAACTTTTAAACATTTCTATGTATTGATTGTGCGGATACATGCATCCAAATCAATGTGGGTGAAGATTCAAATTTTTAGATTTGAAAAGCCAGGACCAAACTTAAACCTCTCTAAAAGATCAAGGATTTTGAAGCAATTTACCTCTTAGTTAATAAGTTAAATTAAAAGGTCCCAACATGGAAGCCACGTTTTAATGTGCGCAGATTTTATCGGACATTTATTATATAAATAATATAAATTTTAAAGTCGCATGAATGACAAATAGGATAGCTTTATGTTTAGAACTGTCCCCATCATTTTTTTTTTTTTATTTTTGTGAACAAAATTTTGGTGGGGTTAGGCCATTTTGAAGTAGGCCTCCAAACTTCAAAATTTTGAATTAGCACCCTCTCCATTTTCATTTATTTTGATCTTAATTATTTTAGCCATAGATACATAATTATCAGCAAACTTTACATTTTCTTCGATTAAAAGCAGTTAAACCCATGAAATTTGACAGAATTATTCATGAATATAAAAAAATTATAATATAGTTGACTAAACTAACTCAAATTAAAAGAAAAAAATAGGTACAAATGTATCAAGAATATCTTTTCTGTGTTTTATTTCTTTGTTTGAGAATCTCTCAACTTCTAATTTGTTTTGTTTGTGTTTTCATACACAGTTTCGGTAACAAGTGTATCAAACTTAATAACGTCTCTATTAATTATTAATCATAATTTTATTTTATTTTATTTTCTAAATAATAAATGATACTAAATTTGATAAAATATCTAATAATTTTTTTAAAATAAATTTTAACGAAAATTATTTTACTCAAAAAAAATTTGAGGGGTCATTGAACATATTTCTACATAAAAAGTAAAAGAAATATCAATAAAAATGCAAAGTTTGGGCCTATTTCAAATTTTTCTGTACTTGAGGGTTCTCCATACTTTTTTATTCTTTTTGTTTAGTTGACAAAGTGAGATTCAGATCCACACGCCAAATTAAAAAAAAAAAAAGAAAAAAAAAAAGAGGTGTACAACTGAAGATACTAAATAAAACTCTAGGCATTGGTTGGTGAGCTGAGGATGTTGACATTTTCTTAATACATTTGTACAATATTTAGCCCGAATCATATAGTATGACGTGGCCATTACCCATTTGATGTTGACAAAAACAGTGCCTCAAACATCTATGAATACGAAATAAGGATTTATTATTCTTGTTCTAAAAGATGACCTAACTTATTCCAACTTGATGTACACTTCCAAATATAGCATGTTGGTTTATTCACTTATAAATTCCTCCACGCAACGCAAGTTGCAAATTGATGTGGTAGAGAGCAAGGGAGCAATCTACGTCATGGTTGAAAAAAATTGTTTCGAACATCTTTTTAAGTTATCTCGGATGTTCATTTTAAGAGATCAGAGATTCGATTATCTGCTAATGTGATTACATAATAGGAAAAAATGTATGCGAATATAGAAAAGAATCTCCGGATTAGACCTATGGTGAATTTTAGATCTTATTTAGCACCTCTTTCTTTTTTGTCATTTAAATATTTATATACGTTGAAGGATCGATGCATCTGTCTTTAATCGGTATAAAAATTATTTATTAATGAAAAATAATATATAGTAAATGTTTAGTTTTCTAAAAAGATATTATTTTAAATCAAATCAGTGTGCGACAAGCTCCCAATAATAACAAGAATAGAAGGACTCTTATCTTATGCATACAATTACCTAATTTTGGGTTAGTGAGAGGTCTATACGTAAATATCAAAAGGTTTTGTCTTCAAGCATCATTGAAACTTAGGTTGTTTTTGAAAGTTAGGTTCAAGTTAGGAATGCAAACCGGACGAATTTGAGGGCAGGAACGTTTTTTTTTTTTGGGAGGATCGACTAAAGTGGATTCAGAATAGATTAATTTTTATCTTATGTTGTTATCTGCACATATGGTTTTATTCTGGACGGGTTAGGAGGGAGGCGAATTTTTGGCAGATATATATGCTACAGATTGGAGTAGATTAAGAAAAGGAAGGCATCTCTCACCTACGTCATTTCCTCAACAGATCATGGCAATTTTTTTTTTTTTATTTTTGATATCATTTACTGTATTATTTGGAGTAGAGAGAGAAAGTCTGGCTACTATACTCTTATGAGTATAGGCCTTTTGGTACTCATAAGTTTTCGACTGTTAGATCTACCCATTTAATTATTTTCATCCGTTAGATCATACTATTTAACCAACCACCCACTAAATTTTAGGAAACTATTATTACTGTAACTACACATCCCTTCATCCAATGGTCGAAAATTTATAAGTCTAAAAGGATTTATATTTATAAAAGTACAGTAGTAAGGCTACTATACTCTTTTGAGTATTGACTATTTCAATCATCATCCTCTGTAGAATTTTCGAAGATAATTGATGATCAACTGAAGATGAAAAAGCGACAGATGATCATATCTCTCTAGCTAATTAGACATTTTCAGTTTCTAATAGCTGTTTCTCTGTGCAACTCAACCTCTTTGATAGATTGTTCAAACAAAGAAAAGTATTGCGACATATTTTTTACTATTTCTAATCATGTAAAATACTTATAATAAAAAAATAATAATTTCATGTATATAAAAAAGATTATCCATTTGTGTTTTTCAAAATTTTTTTTGTGGCAACTGCAAACCGAAAAAAAACTGAAAACATCTAATTTCCCTTTTCTCACTTTCTGGCCCATTTCGTACATAATGGTGGCCTAAATCTGTCGAGTCAATAAGATTTCGAGCGAAAAGCATATAAAAGTATGTTTTTTTAAAAAAAATTTAAGTAAAACAATGGAAATTATATCTAATCCGTGTTTTCTCAAAGCGTGTAATGGCTAAAATTTTAAAAATTCTTCTATAAATACTTTTTTTTTTCACTTTTTATTCCTGACTTTTAAAAAGAAATATTTTATTTTTTAAAAAATTTTAGAAATATTTTTACACAATTACGACGTTAACAAAGAGAGCGAAATGATCAAATTACTCTTATACTTGTTATTAAAAAAAAAATAGTGTATTTCTGCTATTTTAATGAATATTTTTTGTATAATATGCAGTAGACGGAACTGTGATAGAATCAACTTGTAATTTTGTAAAAATTACAAAATAAAAATTTTTAAAAATAGAAAAAAGTAAGATAAATATTTATACCTTTTTTTTTTCGCAATAACCCGAAACGGAACCTAAATAAGTGGATTCGAACTCGGCCCACAGGACTATCATTGTGGTGCCATGCAAATTCTTGCGTATGCATGGGAGAAGCTGCTGTTTTCATTTGGTGGAACGTCTCGTGGTTTGACGAGCCACCTGAAAATAATAATAGGTGAACAAGGTTGGACATCACTCTCTTTAGTTGCCGTAACAAGATGAAAAAAAAAAAAAAAAAAAAAAAAAAAAAAAAACAGCTAATGGCAACATCTATGTCGACTTTGGGCCTCATAATCCCAAAAATATCCCAACTTTTTGTCCACGTGAGTCACGTGACCAAGTTAGCAAGTCTGAGTAATAAGCCATAAATGGCGTGGTCGACTTTTAAGTTGTAAATATTAACTACTGTTAATATTTACAACTTAAAAGTCTTTTTTTTTTTTTTTTANATCAAAAAAAAAAAAGACTTTTAAGTTGTAAATATTAACAGTAGTTACAAGGTTGATATTTAGTTGTTTTATATTTTTAACTGAGCTTATTTCTGAAAAGCAAAATGAACGAAACAAATAGTTTAATATTTTTCTTCAAAAAAAATAAAAGAGCAGGCAGGTCGATCCAAATTCGTTCTATTTAGTAATTAGGTTAAAATTCTAAATATGAATGCGACCCACTTCGTAAATGAGCTACTCGATCGATGTAACTAATATGACCCGTTTAAATTTTTTTATTTTTTTTGAGAAATATGACCCGTTTAATTATTTCTATTATTTAAATTGATGAACTACATACATCTTAACTTATGTGTACATATATAAATATTAAAGGCATTACATATTATTGATAAACTAAGCTTCAACATCTATTTGGTGGAATGGAGAATCTAGTTCTATTGATTGTCATTATCCTATTCCCAGTTGCTATTACATGTATATCACATTTGTTCACCAACATAAGAAAGCTATAAAATTTGTAAACATCTCCAATGCCATACACTTGTAAATGATGTTTACAGCATTTGATAGTTGGATAGCATTTGTAAAAGTGACATTGTGAGATGACTTATATTGATGGCCAATTCGGATCAGGTTCGGGTCGGGTTCGGGTTCGGGTTCGGATCGGGTACAATCAAAATCCATATCCGAATCCATATCCGTCGGGTTTCTATTTTCGATATCCATATCCGAATCCATATACATATCCATCGGATATATCCGTTTCATTCGGGTTCGGGTTCGGATGAAATTTTGAATATCCTTACCAATTGACATCCCTACCAACTGGTCTAAAAAGTACAAATGGGAAAGGATTTGGGCTTTTAAGTTCCTTTATAGAGTTATATTTAAGCCCAATACAATTGTTGTAGGCCATCTAATTTTGTCCTTTATTTCATAACCATCATGGATATATCATGGATATATCATTGCTATTTGAGATGATAATATGATATTGTTTTACTTCTCATATTATAAAAATTGAGTCCAATCGATAGTACCAAACTTTTGATACTATCGTATTTTCTACCGTTAGATCTACCCTTAAAGTTTTTTCACTCGTTAGATTATACTATTCAACTAGCCATTCACTCAACTCTAGAAAATTACTATCATCCTAACCACACATCCTTTTATCCAACGGCCGAAAACTCTATAATACCAAATGTTTGGTACTATGGAAAGTATAGTAACGTAATTCTATAAAATATCTAAAAAAAAATTTGTTCATATGAGGTAGTTTTTTTAGATGTAGACTTCGCGCGGCTCAAACCCAACCCACAAATCTTGTCGGAGGACGGCCCGCTCCAACAGGCCGCCCTCCCCCTAGGCCCCTAAGGCCTCCAACTCTTCAATGCATTCCATCACTCCCATCTCCGTCACCCTCCGCCGCACGATCACCGCCTCCGCAAAAAATGAATCAATCTTTTCTTCTCGAGCTTCATAATGTACTCAAATAGATTGCCACAAAGGCGCCATATTCTAGGAATTCATCAAATACCTCTTCCCACTCGGTCCACCCCCACCGCCTGTCGAGCCCACTCACCATTTAGGCCGCACACGGGCCCGTGCACACTGGCCGACACGCCCGGCACTTCACACCGCTAAGTGGGCCGGGGCTCCCCATCGACGCCACCGGGACCTTGTAACAGTCCGGCGGGTACACATACCGCCTATCGGTCACAACACAAAACAACGGAAACCGACGTTCATGGACCCTCACACGGGCCGTGTCCAATTGGGCCTTAAAGGCCGACTCAGAATTGAGCTCACGATAGCCGACACAGTCTAACCGGGAGATGGCCGAAAGCCGGGAAAGGGCCACAAGTGATGCAGCTCGGCCGCCGATGCCGAGCCGGTCGTTGAGTCCGCCGTATCGCGAGCCCTGCGGGACAACGTAGGTCGACCCGAGCTAGAATGCATCCAGGTCGAGTGGGCCGGACCAGAATCCGTCAACTCGGGTCCGGACAATCCAGTTGTAGGTGAAGTTGAGACCCGCTTCGTGTGATCGGATCAAGTCGATGCAACCCTCTACCGAATTAAAGTACTGCAACAGGCCCTGTAAAAACACACAAAAAAAAAAAAAAAACCCAAGATTGACTAAATTTAATATTTACATCGTATAATAAAATATGCTTACGAGCTTTCGAATTTTTAGTCGGATTCGGATTTCGATATAGATTTTAAAAATTCATCGGGTTTGGATTCGGATGCGGATTTGAATTTCAGATTTGGAGCCGGGTTTGAGTGTTTGAAAATTTACCCTGAATCCGACCGTTAACATTCCTATTGAAGATTTGAGCTGGTAGATTGAGATTGAGGCGGGACGAACCACAAGGCACGATGGAACCAAATACCGTCACTTTGTTTATCCTTCTTCACATTACGGGCATGTTCCAGTACCACCCACTTGAATTGAACTCGATCAATGTGGCAATGGTTAGGAGATTAAATACGCCTTTAACTTAAGGAGCAATTATTTATATACTACTGAAAATATTTTAGATTTTTTATTTATCTTTTTTAAAAGGCTAATATAATATCGTTAGAGTTAAATTTTGTTAGTAAGCTATCAAAAATAACTGTTATCTCTGTAAAATTATTAGTTTATCTTTCAAACATACTCTTTTACCGATACCAAATTTTCTTAGTCGTTCTAAAGTTAAGGGCAAAAGAAATATATTTTGACCTTTGCCCTTTCAAATATACCTATTTACTATCATAAATATTTCTTATTTACCCTTAAACTAGCAAAAAAAAAAATTGACTTTTTTTTAACTCTAGTAGAAATCTAACATAGGTTTAAAACGAGATGGCTTAATACGTACTAACAGCAGAGTTATTTTTAAATAACAATATATATATATATATATATATATATATATATATATATATATATATATATATATAATTGAGCTCCTATGTTTTTAAAAGTACCAAGTTATTGGTGCTTGTAAGTTTTCGGCAGTTGGATTAAAAAATGTGCGGTTATAATAATGTGGGCCCCTTAAGGTTAAGTGGGTGGTTGGTTAAATAGTATGATCTAACTTAATGAAGCTTTTCATGTTAGGAATCACGATTAACCCCGGCCCAAAACCTAAGCTTGCGGGCCAGGGCCAAGGCCTGGCAAATTGGCCGACTACGCGTAATCCTCAGCCCAAAATCTCAACCTGCCACTGCAGTAGCATAGTGAGAGACACACACAAACAGGCGAGCAAACGCGCGCGCGCAAAAAGATCAGAGCAATCAGCATGGCCTATTTCAAAATGGTCTAATAGTTTGAATCATTAAACCAGAGAGTTACATTCTAAATCCAAAACTACCTTCTCATATAAACAGTTTTAGAGTCCTCTCATGATAGCAGTCTGGTTTCAGCACAGCTAGTTATTAGTCTCTACTCAATTGGTGCCACAACACAAGAAAAGTGACCCACATCGACAAAAAATCGACTCCTCCTAACATCGACTTAGAAAAGCAAGACACAGCAAAGCAATGTGAAAGAAAATGAGAAGCTCCGTCAACTTCACGCCCTGCAATCCCAGCCTTAATGCTGCGCCACTGGTAGGCTGCGACAGCGGCGGTGCTCCGCCTGTTAAGCCAATTGAACAGCTTTATTTGCTATATCTCGATAGACACATAATATGAGGTGTTTTGAGTTAGAGACTTACTAGTGTTGCACAAGGACTGGATGGTCAGATTCGTGAGGATGGCGAAGGAGGAGGTCTTATTCGTGTAGCCCGTATATGCGCATGTTGCGCGTTCGCAGGGTGAGCTGGATGATGTATTGCCGAGGTACATGTTCCCGCACATTGCGGCGGGACAAGTTGACGAGCTTATCCCCTGTGTAGGATGGCAATCGAGCCTGGAAATTCGCAGAATTAGAACACGTTGGAAAACCAGTTATAGCATTTTCTAACAAAATCACATTTCAAGAAGAAAATATCATTAGTAAGGAGATCTTTTTTCTTTTTTAAAGTGGAGTGAGTACTCACTGCCATGAGGAGGAACTGCAGCTGCAGAGGACACAGTTGTTGGCAGTAAGAATGTAGCTACCGTTTGGGACACGAAGATTGCGGTCGATAGAAGTGCTGCTTATTGATGAGGAACAAGCTGTTCCATCCATCAGTGTTTCAACAATTAGTCATTAAACGGAGACGATAAGTAAAGAAAAGAAAAAACAGTAAAACTAGTTAAGGAAAACTTTATACAGCGAGAAGTGGTTATAATTTCCGATCGTGACATCCTTCCCAGGTTGTTATTTCAACACAAATAAAGAAGAAACAACGAGAGAAAGAATTTATTAAAATTTGCACTACCAATGCGGTTCGTACATTCCATGCTCATTTTTCAGCTCGTAAGTAAAATAATTTTCTTTCTTTCCTTCTGTACCTTGAAAATGAATAGAGGATTCTTAAACCACTCTTGAGATGGTCTCTTAATAATCACTTTAATAATCTTAACAATATCGCAATCACGAAGCATCAGTCTGAGGGTAAAACTGTTCGTTAATCTAGAAATTTCCCAAGAATTCGACATGCCACCCTGTACAGTACCATTAGTAAATCACACTGAACAACAACAATTATAAAATTATTCATTAATCCAGTAACTTGTCAAAGTTTTCTACTAAGACTTAGTTTGGTATTGAGACTCATTTGACGCTATTAGATAAAATGAAGTTAGAATAAAAGTATATAGGAATATATTTCTGCGTTCTCCGATGGGACGGTAAAAAATATATCATAACCGACTCATCGGGATATGCGGAACGTAATATTATGTACGAAAACAAACAAGATATTTTTCTATCATACTTTCTCACCGCACTTAACGCAATCTCATAGCAATCCCAAATGAAGCCTAAATTTAGCAAGCATACTTCTGCTTCGAATTTCAGACTCTACCATCTCTTATCTTGCAAAATTAGTCCATTATCTTAATTACGTAATAACAACGGTAAAAGCATGGCCCCAAATTAAAGACAGAGAATTAGGTATGAGCAGTCGGATAGCACTCTAACCTCGCAGCGGGACATCAAGAATTTGGCCGGCCTGCAGGCCGTTGGGATCCTTGATCCCGTTCAGCCTCATCAGAGTCTCCTCCGTCGTCCCGAACTCCGCGGCGATCCTCGCGACGGAGCTCCCCGCCGCCACCGCGTGGGCGTAGTGCACCACCTCCTCGCCGCCGACGGCGTCGCAGCTGCACGGCAACGGCACATACAGCTGCTGCCCCACGGCGACGCGGTTCGGGTCCGACAGATTGTTCGCCGCCGCAATCTCGCCGGAGGTAACAAACCCGGCGAAGGTCCCCCGCGCAATGGCGTCGAGGGTGTCGCCGGCCTTGACCTGTCGAATTATTTATTATTTTTTTTTTTAAAAAAAAATACCGTTCGTTATCTATCAGCTTAAGCTTAAGCTTAAGGTCTGCACAGCACGTGTTTGTGAAAATGACCATGTAGAGGGGGCGGCGGAAGGAGGCGCCGACGCCGCGGGAGCAGGAGCAGGGGAGGCGGAGGCGGAGGAGGGAGGCGGCGGGGAGGGGGAGGGGGAGGGAGGAGGGGGTGGAGAGGGGGAGAGAGTTGGGGGCGAGGAGGGAGCCGCGGAGGGACCGGAGCTGGAACAGCGACTTCACCTCCGCGAGCGTGGTGGCGTTCGGGGGAGCGTAGCCGAGCAGCGACTGGCACGTGCCGCCGCCGCACGCGAATCGCGCGGCGGAGGCCGAGGGAGGAGGAGACAAAGGGAGGAGAAGGAGAAGTTGGAGGAGGAGAGGGTGGAGGGAGCTCGTCATCTTTTATTGCTTCACTTTTATTAGAGGAATAGAGAGAGAGAGAGAGAGAGTAAGAGTGAGAGTGGGAAGTGGGAAGAGAATATTATGAGGACGAGGAAAGGATCGTTCGAGGGGGTGGATTTATTTTTCCTTTTTAATTACAATATAAATATAAATATATCCTCAAATTCAAAATTTTTAAATTTAATCTACTTTAAAATATTTTCTAAAATTTTAAATCTCATTAATAAATTCTAAGATTTTGAAATAATTTTAAAAAACTTTTGAAAAAAAATTATTTTTTTCTTTAGAGAAAGGCAACAAACTTTTCATTTTTCATTATTTTTATTCTATTGATACGAAGTTACGAACTCCATCAAAAATATAAAATAATTATGGATTTTGAATTAGTGAAGTTTCAAATTGGTGCTGGTGTGGGTTTTGTCGGGTTTTGTTTTGGGCGCGTTCGAGCAATGATTCCTGTCGCTTTCATCTCATCTGTTCGTTTTTATATGTAGCATTTTTCATGAACAGCAAGTCGAGGTTTGGTTTTCGAAAAACAGGCCGTTGTTCGATGAGAAAAGTAATTTTACTACGTGCCAAATCTAACTTGTGAAAATAAGTTATACAGACCGGCGGTCCCTAAAATAAGTGGCAAAGAATTTGATGGTTGGTATTCGAAATCCAAGTTCGAATTCTAGTTGATTCATATTTTCAACTAAGTTTATTTTCAAATGAAATAGACGAAGCGGGTAGCGTGCTACCTATTTCTCAAAAAAAAAAAAGAAAAGTTATACAGCGGAAAAATTAACAGATGAATAAGGACGACCGTGGGCCGATCCACAGTCCGCCACAACAAGCCACAATATTTTGTTCTTTAATTATTGGCCAAATTTCAATTTGCCCACACATACTTAGGGCTTACAATCTAGCTTGTTATTCACGAGCCAGCTCATGTTCAGTTTGAAATGAGAATACGAGTTAAATTTTTTAACTCAAAAATCTTAACGAATCAAACAAGAGCTGAAATTTTCAGTTCGATGTTTTAACAAATCAGTTCGCATTTGGCTCATTTAATAAATGAACGAACAAGATCCAGCCCTAGCTTGCTTATGTTTGGCTGGTTAACATTCCTAGATATAGTATAGCGCAATTTACTTTATCATCCTTTAATTAAAAAAGCTATATTTAACTATTTTGTACGTTCCATTTAGGATGTATATTTAAATTCCACAAAAGAGAATTTACATTCATTTTTCTGCCTATGGTAGCGTTGCTTTTTTGGCAACAAGGTCGTTGCTCAATAAAGTGTCCCCCTCTGTGGTTTCACATTTTTTCATTTTAGTACCTGTGGTTTAAAATATATTAAGTTAGTATTTTGTGATTTTTCACTTTATCACTTTAGTATCCTGTGGTTTAAAATGTATCAAGTTAATACCTGTGGTTTTGCACTTTATCACTTTAGTATTCTGTGGTTTCACACTTTATCACTTTAGTATTCTGTGATTTAAAAAATCACATGGTACTAACTTGATACAAAATTAAAACCGCAGGGTACTAAAGTGATAAAGTGTAAAACCACAGTGTACTAACTTAATACACTTTAAACCACAGGGTACTAAAGTGATAAAGTGAGAAACCACAGGGTACTAACTTGATATATTTTAAATCACATGGTACTAAAATGAAAAAAATTAAAACCACAAAGGGGGTTTTTGAAGTTTTCCCTTTAAGTGTAATTATACTATGGATAAACTTCAATTTGCCTTCTATGATTTGGTGTATTTTTTATGTTACCACGTTTTGGTTTAAAATGTATACTAAATTATTCTATAACTTTATTATTATTTTATTAAAAAAATTAGCAGCAAGTAGGATTACAAAATAATTTAAAAATCACAAAGTGGTAGTCTATTTAACTGCATGTTTTTATAACGAAACAAAAGGAAAATCATGAAATAATTAAACTAAATCATAGAAAAATTAAATACAATTTTTTAAACCGTGCTCCAAGCTACAATGAGGTGAATTGAATTGTACCCTTATTACACTATGCGACAAATTAACTTTTTAAAATAATATTCTCCAGAAAATTATTAGGTGACTGAGGATTACCGTGGACCGTGTCCGTCATGAGCGCGGGACATGTGATTCGGCTGATCCACAGCACGGCACGGCCCGGCAAAATTTTATTCTTTAATTTTTTGTATTAATCATAGATAAAATAAATTCTGTATATTTTAATTTTAAATTAAAAATAAAAAAAGGTAAATTATACTTTTACTCTCTGAACTTTCGGCGGAATTTTATTTTATCCTCTAAACTCCTAAAATAAATATATAACACTATAAACTTTAATATTTCATTCATGTTATCTCTTTCGTCAAGTTTTCGACACGCTTTGTTAACTGAAACTGACAAGATGGGTAACATGAATGAAATATTAGAGTTTAAGAGTATTAGATATCTATTTTTTGAGTTTGGAAGGTAAAGTAAAACTCCATCAAAATTTCATGAATAACAGAAATATTTGATTGTTGAAATTTTTTTTTACAAAAATATTTAATTATATTAGAAGGATAGCTTAAAGAAAAATATTGAAAAAACATACAAACAAATGGATTAGATCGCTTATGCAGTATGTGCGGCCAATATACGAAGGATGACATGATATTTAGTATCTCTTAATCTAACATCACTAATTTTATTTTAAAAAATTTTAATTTATTATAAAATAGTATTATATTTTTACATTCAAAATTTCTAATTTGTTGAAAAGAAATATAAAATTTTGATTTTCGGCTATAGTAAAATTATATTGTATAATTTTATAGGAAGTAAGTGCAATCTCTAGAATAATTCTTCTAGTGATAAAGATGAGAAATGTGTACTATATAAAATTAACTGAGAGTTAAAATTTTTATATCTGGATGAGAACATTTATTATAAATCAACTATATTAGCGAGTATACAGAGAGAGTAGGGTGTTCAAGCATCGTAGCTAGCTAGCTGGCTAGTATTTTTCTTTTCTTATCTTTAAACTACTCTTTTTTTTCTTTTTCTTTTTCTTTGTTTTTTACTTTATACCATAAAATATAGGATAATTTGTGCTATGATTTATTTTAGGATAAAAAATATATAAATTCAAAATTTTGCATAATTACTAATTTGAGTGTCAGTAATTAGTTTATAAATAACATATTCTAATGAAATACTGTATTGGGCTAAATTGCACTGTTACCTCCTAAGTTTTTTGTGGAGTTTCATTTTATCCTCCAAACTCATAAAATGAAGATTTAATATTCTAAACTTTAATATTTCATTCATATTATTTTTTTCATCAATTTTTGATTAACGAAACTTGAAGGTAAATTGACGAAAAGAATAACATAAATAAAACATTAGAGTTTAAAATATTAAATTTTTTTTAGCAGTTTGAGAGGGTGACAGTGCAATTTACCCAAATAAAAAATAAAAGGTTAAACTTCAAATACCCCTATGTGGTTTCACACTTTCTCACTTTAGTATTTTGTGATTTAAAGTGTATCAAATTAGCTCCCGTGGTTTCGCACTTTCTCACTTTAGTACCCTGTGGTTTAAAGTGTATTAAGTTAGTACCCGTTTCATTTTTCTCTTTTTATTATTCATTTCACTAATTTTTTTTTTGTTAAATCAGTGACAAAGTTAAATTTAAAGGGTACTAAAGTGAATATTCGATAAACCTAGGTAGGGTATATGAAGTTTTTTGTAATTTAACAAAATATTAATGCAGGAAAAAAAAATTAGTGATGAAGTTAAAACTAAAGGGTACTAAAGTAAATATTCGATAAATCTAGATAAGATATATGAAGTTTTTTGTATGTAATTTAACGAAATATTAACAGAGGAGCCGACGAAAAAAAAAAAAGAAGAAGAAACCATAGAGTACAAAATTGATGCATTTTAAACTATAGAATATTAAAATAAAAAAGTACGAAAATACTAGATACTAAATTAATGTATTTTTAATCGTGGGGTACTACAATGAAAAAGGTACGAAACTAAGGGTTGGTTTTTGAAGTTTTCCCAAAAAGTTTCAAGCGGTGCAGGGGCGTGTGATTAAGCCTGCTTCGCAACTTGTACTGCAAGATTGGACGTAGACAGGCGGTTCGCGCCTGGTCTGGGAATCCCGGTCCGAACCGCAATCCCCGGTCCAGCTTCTCCCTTTCCCGGCTCTGAAATAAAACCACCTCCGCACCTCGAAACCGACACTGTTCTCTGTGAAGCTTCTTTAATTTTCTCTCACTTCTCACTTCTCTCGGTGCGTGAGGAGAAACGAAGATAAAAGTAGAGCTAAACCGAGGTTTATCTCTCGCCAAATTCTCGCTCATTTTCCCTTTTTTGGTTTCCTTACGATTTTTCCTTTGCAGAAAGAGTTATTTGGTGCTGTAAAGTTGTTTTTCGATGTTTGATTCAAGAGTTTTGGCTTTAAATTTGTATCCGGGGAATTTGTTGGTATCTTCAATTTCACGTGATTGCTATAGATCGGGGCAGAGGTTTTGATTATGTATATGCTCTTCGGATGATGATGATGATGCGTGGAGTTATTGTTATGTTCGTCGATGATTTTATCTATTTTTAGTTCATTTATTCTGTTAATATGAGCTCTCAGTTTCTCAGAATCTGCAGTAATCAGGACGGCAATTTCTTGTTTTCTTTGATTTATTGGTTGTTTTTTTTAAAAAAAAATTTTGCGAAATTTTAGGGTACTGAGAAGCAGGGTGAATGTTTTAGTGATTAAATGTAGTAATTATGTCTCCTAATGGAACAATCTTGTGGATTTAAACAAATCTATAATAGTTATAGAACTCATTTTGTGGAATCTCCTAGTGATCCTCGAATTTTAGTGGTTTTTATAATTATTACCTTATTCGCAATTGTATACTTGCAGGTAGTGCTAGTTGAATCTTCCCGTAATGAAGGCGCTACAGCAGCATGGGCTTCCTCCTGGATTGGTGGCAAAATATCGTGATGGAAAAGCAAATAAAAGAACGAATTTTTCCGTTATACCGATGCGATCAAGTAGAAGTTATAAGATCAAAATCTCAAAAAATTTCTATCACTATGCAAATCTTACGCAGTTATCTCTAACTGCATGTAGAAAACGCGCCATCTCTGTCGCCAACAGTCGGTCCTTTTCTGAATGTGGTTTGAGTTCAGATGATACTGATAAAGAGTTCGACCAGAGTAATGGCCATCATTCGGATAGTATTAAGGAGGCTGTGGTGTATGATCTCAAACTCTCCCTCTTAAATTCTAGTTTGTTGAATTCGAATGATTATCATTTACTTTAACATGCTAATATTCATGGTTTGTATGAAACCATCGTTAGTACTTTCTCTGTTCCTGTAAGTTTTCTGTGTTTTCTTTTAATAATTGAATGTAGAACAATTTTCACATTTTGACACCTAAATCATGTATTTCACCCCATCTGCGATATATGTTGTAGTAGTCTTGTTAATAAAAATTTGGGAGCATTATCAGGTCATGTATGCCTCTCTCTTGATGAATTGAGTCTCGTCGTTTATAATGTGTTTACCGCATAGCTTTTCTGTTTTCTAGTTGAAACATATCTATTAACGGAGGATCTATTTCAAATTATATCATCAATTTTTCCTCATAGCATATGCTGTCTAATAACAGATGGAGAGCAATGAATTCTATCAATACTAAGAAGTAATCCAATTCATTAAGTACTCAATTGCTAAATTAATATTACTTCTATCCAATCTATTAAGTTGGGCCTTTGTTCATCTCTATTATTATTTCGGTCTTCTTTAGTCTGGAGAAAAAAAAAATTGCAAGAGAGAAAGAAGTGATGAGGTTCATTTTCTTTTCAGTAACTCAGTTGAGGATCATATCAGTGGGCAGCATTCACAGAGTGTTATAAATGAGCTCTTAGCTCTTTCCTTGCCAGCTATTCTTGGACAAGCTATTGATCCCTTGGCTCAACTGATGGAGACAGCATATGTTGGTAGATTAGGTACTATACCAGCTATTCTTGGACAAGCTATTGATCCCTTTTGGTCGAAGAAATAATTTACTTCAACAGATATTTCCCCATGAATATGATAGTTCTACTGCTAGCCACTCCCTTCATTGTATCCCTTCTTGTTTGAGTCATTTCTTTGTCTAACTAGATCATAATGTTTTTTGATTTTTCTAAATATTGTTACTTCATCCTGTCTTAATATGTCCCAAGGTCCTGTGGAGTTGGCTTCGGCTGCTGTTGCGGTGTCAATCTTCAACATCGTATCAAAGCTTTTCAATATTCCACTTTTGAACATCACTACCTCATTTGTGGCGGAAGACATTTCAAAAAATTATAGCAGAACGCTTATTTCTGGTATGACATCCGCCGAATTAAATCATCTGCTGATATCTGAGGGAATTTTTTTTCATTGTTAGTTTTGGTTTGATGAATTCACAGATAACGGTTCTTGGAAAGAGAAATTGCAGGATAAGCGAATATCTGGTGACAGTGCAGAAAAAATGAGACTACCCTCTGTCTCATCTGCTTTACTATTGGCGGCTGGAATTGGTCTGATTGAAGCCTTGGCTTTATTTCTGGGATCTGGAATGTTTCTCAACATAATGGGCATACCACCAGTAAGTTCGCAGATTGCATTTGATTTTGTAGTCTAATATTTTGTCAACAGAAGTTTCAATAATTTATCATTTGTCTTATCGTTTGGACTGTAAATGTAAAGCCAAGTTGTTAGTTATTCTTTGTGAGCCATATTTTGAAGCTTTCGGAATAAATATTGCCTTCTCTTCCTTAGACATGGTTTTCCGTTCATTGAGGGATAATATTCATATTATTTTTCTTGAGCAGGCTTCACCTATGCGGTTTTCCATTCATTGAGGGATAATATTCATTTTATTTTTCTTGAGCAGGCCTCACCTATGCGCTACCCAGCTCAAGTGTTTCTATCATTGAGAGCACTAGGTGCTCCTGCAGTTGTAGTTTCTTTGGCAGTTCAAGGTGTCTTCCGTGGATTCAAGGATACAAAGACTCCTGTACTTTATGTAGGCAAGTGTTAACAGCCATCGAAAAATTGTATTTTAGGACTATTAAGTACCTCAAATTACTATTATTATTCTCAAGGCTTGGAATTCAAATGGAGGGAGTTATCACCAATGTAGTGCGGTGAGAGGCAGTATTTGGTCATCTGTCGTTATGAGATGATTCTATCAGTTATAGATTTTTTGGTCAAAAATTTTGTTCAGATCTAGACAACTGTTTGTGCTGGAAGAGATTTTTGATGATAAATACATGCATATTCTTTTCAACTTTCGAATTTATTTGTGGCGCATGTTGAAATTGTTATTCAATTACAGCTCTTAGTTTGGTTGTATCAGTCACCGATTTATAGGTACTAATATTTGATTAAAGGTACTTCAGCTACTTAATTTTCCTGAAAGCACGACCTCTCCAGTTTCCGTGAAATTTAAGGTTCTTTTTTTTTTTTTTTTTGCTAATTAGCTTGCATTACATTTTCTGCCTTAAATAATCGTTTATTATTTTCAGGCAATTTTGGAAGTCTTTCTTGTCACATATATTCATTAAGTGTTACATGAATAATTAGCTCCTTTTGTCTCCATGAGGCCCTTCATTGTGACTTAATTTTCTGATCTGCAGGTTTGGGCAATCTTTCAGCTGTAGTTCTACTTCCTGTACTTGTTTACTCTTTCCATCTTGGAGTGACTGGAGCTGCTCTTGCAACTGTCACATCGCAGTAAGTTTGACATTAAACTATCCTTCTACAATGAATTCATTTCTATACCATCAAAGAGAAACTTTTATCATTTTTTGGTAACTTCCATTAATGCACACTAATTTTTCTTATCACTCTTTAGATTTGGCGTGTACGTACTCTGTGCTTTTCTTTGAACTTAAAGGAGTGCTTTTCTTTGAACTTAGGGAATCCTTCAGTGTAGTATTAAGTCATGCCCTATTCATGACCTAATTTTGCTAGCGATTTAGTTTTATCTAGGTTCATTTTCTCTGAGGGGAAGCTTTCATTCGTCAGGCCACATCAATCATTTATTTGTGGACCATGATGCCACATCAATCGTTTATTTGCGGACCATGATGTTCCTTAGCTTATTGACTTTGTGGAATTACTTTCTTCTCCTATTTTGCTGTAGTATCCAACTTATTCTATCATTTGATGCTTACCTTTTATATCCTTAAATATTCAGGTACATTACTACGTTTTTACTTCTTTGGTCTCTGAGTAAAAGGGCTGTCATACTGCCGCCAAAGATTGAAGATCTACAATTTGGCGGGTATATAAAATCTGGTGAGTAGTTAATTTACGTATGAGGCACTGACTCAAATCACTACTGGTCTATAATGTACTATTTCTGTTTATGTGTTGCATTTGGGAGTTAGCTGCTATCAAAGTCAGCAAACTCTTCGTCCTCCTGAAGGTTGTTTATGCTAGCAGTAACTGTTGTGCGCTGCCTATCTGTTTTTCCTTTGATCATCTACGTGTTTTGGCTCGTACAAGTTACTAATTAAATTTTGAAATTCTTAGGGGGCATGCTGTTAGGGAGAACAATGTCAGTTCTTATAACAACGACGCTCGGCACATCAATGGCTGCGCGACAAGGCCCACTAGCTATGGCTGCTCATCAAATATGTTTGCAAGTTTGGCTGGCTGTATCCTTGCTTTCAGATGCATTGGCTGTTTCTGCCCAGGTATGTTGCTTATTTATTTTATGTAATTTTGTGGCCTATTTATTTGTGACTATTTTTTTTTTTTCATTAAACATGACAGTATGAAATTTTTTTTATCCATCATCATATATTATGAGCTACCCACCAACATCTGTTGTGCCACTTCGCTCTCTTACCGCATTAATTCAAGCTAGTAGAGCTCTATGATCTAACAACAGAATGGCATATACTATATACATGTTTGATTTATAGCACACAAGCTCCATGAATAATCAAAAAAGTAAAACTTTACTGGAGAACACTTATCACAGAGGTAAATTCAGTTAGATTAGCAGCTATGCTGAATAGGTGCCTTCACTTTTTGTAATCTCTTTATTTAGGGTTTTTTTAAAAAATTTAATTAGCTTTCATATTGGCACCCTTTCCTCTTATTTTCTTCAGTTTTACAATTTAAAAATGCTTTTCTCACTTAATATCAGGCGTTGGTTGCAAGTTCATTGGCCAAATTTGACTACAAAAAGGTGAAGGCAGTGACATACTATGTCTTAAAGGTAATAACTACTTTGTCCAGTCTTACTTTGTGTTTTATTACTCAGCTTGGTTGCTGATAAGAAGAACTTTAGTTGGAAGTTTCTGAATTTTTCATTTCTTTGGATAGAATATTTGAAACACGGCCTTTTTCTCCCTCCTTTTCAGACTGGAGTGCTTGCTGGTATAGCTTTGGGCGTTGGCCTGGCTGCCTCTTTTGGCAATTTAGCACGACTGTTCACTAAAGATCCTGGGGTACTTCAGATTGTTAAGACCGGCGTACTGGTATGCATTTTGGCCTCTAATTTCATTAACATTTGGTATCTCTTAGACCCTAACTTATTTTCTCATAATCTCAGTTTGTCAGCGCCAGCCAGCCAATCAATGCTCTTGCTTTTATCTTTGATGGTCTTCATTATGGTGTGTCAGATTTCTCCTATTCTGCTTACTCTATGGTATGATGTACTTTTGCGATTCAGGAACTTTGTCACTTAATTGGGTTTTTATTCACAATATCTCATTTATAAACCACATTATTTTACTGGTTGTGTAGATGGTTGTTGGTGCAATATCTTCTTTATTTTTGCTATATGCTCCCTCCACTTTTGGCCTTGGGGGAGTTTGGGCTGGCTTAACCCTGTTCATGAGCTTGCGCATGGCTGCGGGATTTTTGAGGTAACTCATTTTTTTCAATATTTGAAATAGTTTGTGGGTCAGTAATGTTAAGTTCTCTATGTTTTGGTTTCTTCATGTCGGCATAGGGTATACAGGGTAATTTTATCTTGCTATATGCTGTAAAGGATAATTACATCTGAGAAATATGTGCGATAGCATACATTGACTTCTGGTCTACTTTCCAGGTTGCGATGGAAAGCAGGCCCATGGTGGTTTTTGTATCAGGAAGAACCGAAAGCTGAGGTTTGTGAACTATTATGTTTTCGCATGATTTTTATTTACCTTGTAGGTCTTTCGAAACAGCATTACATCATGAAATGATCATCTCATAGCTGTAGAAAAAGAATCTTTCGTTACAGATCAAAGTTCTTAATCAGTGAAAATTTGTCAGGGAGGTAATATAGATGATCTCAAGTATCTTCTCTGCCCTAATACAGTGCTCTTATTTATACTGCAACCTATTTTTTTTCTAATAATTCATGTTGGAAAGTGTGTTTACATATTGGTGCTGACGCATCAACTGTATAATTTGCGTTGTCTTTATCGCGCAGCTTGCTCACAGTTCGGATTACTCCTTGCCTGTTGGAGCTGACAAGGGGTTGGAAGCCGAGGAGAAGGGTGAATCCGATGAGTTGGAGTATGACTACGCAATCACTGACGAGTGACACAGCGAACCGCTAAGAAGAGAGCTAACAATATTTTCTGGAGGATGAGCACAAATTCTTTCACATGTTTTCGCAACATCAATGTAAGGAATTGGATTACTAGTCATGCATAATTGATTAGGTTTTACTGTACAGGGAATAGTATAGTGATTTCATGATTTGTTTTCTCCAGTTGGATATGTCACAAGTTGCTCAATGAAACCATATTAATAGGGATTGTAGCAAATTTTTCTGATGTGATGCAAGTGCACTATAAAGGCCATATTGTAAGTGGGCTTTATATAGAAGATAGTTTTTTTTTTTTTTTTAAAGAGTTTCTCTTTTTTAAAATCCGTAGCGTGAAGCGTGCAAGTTTAGGATTTAGGAATCATGTGACCCAATTATTCTGTAATAATTATTTCACGCAGCAATCAATAATTTCATCTTGTACGAAAATATAAAAATAATTAATTTTTTACATCATTTCATTGTGAATTATCATATTATCTTTTATTGGACTTTTTTCGAATTCCATATGGTTTAATAAAATTGGCTCTAGATACCACATATCTATTACATAGAATACCTTCTCAAACTCTGGAAACGAAGGTAAAAAATTAAACACCAATCTCCTTCAGTGAAGACCAGCATAATCAGCAGGTCCATAGGGCTCGAACCACTCTGCAAACCACCCCTTCTTCCTCTTCCGATCACACCCCATGTCCCGACACAACAAATCATTGTACCAAATGTTAACTCTACTTACACATGATCTGCGGAAATACTTCATGTTGTAACGCTTCTTGTACTTCTCCCACTCCGCTACGTCCTTCTCCATGCACCTTACGCTCGGCAACCGAAATCTGCCGCCGAGGAAGTGCGACACCCACCGCGACATCGTCTCCGCCGCATATATGTTGGTTAGGCTCTCGGAGTACCCGATGATCGCCAACTGTGGAATCCGAGGGTGAATGCATTCTCTGTCCATATTCACTAAAGAGTTTAGTTAACATAACACGATATCTGTCCCAAGATTGGAGATCGTTCATATGTAGAAGGGACCTTTTTAGCTTAGCACCCGTGGCGGCGGAGAGCGTAACATAACCGTTTTGTCTTTAAAACCTTAGTAAAATGTTAACATATACAGGCCAAAATTATTCATTTTTGTGTTTTTTTCGCCCCACCAAACGGAGCGTTACCGCACACAATCGCCACCGCGGTGCTCACAGCGAAACTAAAGAGTAAGTACATGCACACACACCTGTAAAGAGGGACTGTCCTGTTTGATGGCCCTACAACTATCTTTTGGAGCCAAGGGGACACAAAGATATCTCTAAGCTTCTGATCCCCACTAAATCCAGTGGCAAAAATCACAACATCAGCCTCAATCGTCGGCTCATCCTCGCCGTCCAAAAGCACGCCACGCTGATCAGAGAATCTAATGGTCTTAGATTTCTTGAGAACTATGCTTCCTTCCTCAACTCTACTGTAAAAACCTTCAGGTAGCATTGCAATCAAGCACGATGACATTGCACGAAAGAAGCTGTACTCAGGCACCATTCCATGCTTTTCCATAGGGATTTTTCGCGTGTGGTATGCTTCTATAATTCTTGAGATCGCCCATCTCTAAAATCACACGACATACTTAATTCAGTTGTTTTGTGAGTTGATTAGCAAAGAGAAAAATATGGTTCATGGTAAAGGCTAAATTATATATGAAAAATTGTATCAACTTCCACCATGTGCTTTACTACTATACCAAATAAAATAAAAGTGAATTTGGATGCAAAACTTTATTGGAACGATGTTAGCTGTTTTCAATAGAGAAGATTCGTACAATCAGCTACAAGGCATCGGACCATCTGATGACTACCAAACGGTGCTCTTACAATACGCCGACGACACTATCTTCTTTTGTGAACCAAGGAAACGTTTTATGCATAACCTACTATTCCTCTGGAACATATTCGAATGGGCCTCTGGCCTCAGCATCAACAAGGAGAAATCGGAACTGTACTATTTGGGACCCAACCATTGTAAGGCCACTAGACTTGCGAACATTTTGGGATGCCAAGTCGGACGGTTACCTCTTCGTTATCTGGGCCTACCACTTCATAATAGGCAACTTCGCAAGGAAGACTGGACTGTGGTCATCAATCGTGTTGAGGCGAGAATAGAAGGCTGGAAAGCCAAACTACTATAGCTAGGAGGAAGACTCACGCTCGTCAACTCGGTTCTCACCAACCTGCCACTATTCTACTTTTCCATCTTTAGGGCGCCAAAGTGGGTGATAAATCAGATAGAGGGACTTAGAAGAGCCTTCTTCTGGAAAGGGTGCTCCAAAATCACTGGTAGTGCTTGTCTCGTCAACTGGAATACAGTATGCAAAAGTAAACGAGAAGGTGGACTTGGAATCTTAGAACTAAACTCTATGAATCTGGCACTCTTAATCAAATGGTGGTGGCGTTACTTTACCAACCCAGACCTCCTTTGGTGTAAATTGATTAGATCCCTCTACTACGTCAGACGAAAGCCATTGCTGGAGGGTAGAGCCTTCGTCCCCTATTCGCAATGGTGGAAAAGCGTGCTCTATTGTCGAGATATCTTCTCATGTGGAGTAACCTACGAGCTCGGTCACGGAAGAAATATCAGGATGTGGTCCGATATCTGGATTGAAGAAGCCCCTCTTCGTACCCTATTCCCGATTATCTTCTCGAACATCTGCAATAAGGAAGCCCGGATCTCCCAATGTTGGAACCAGAGTGGCTGGAAATGGCGCTTTATCTGTCGTGGCTTCACGACCGCTTGCTCTACTGAAAATCGCAGACAACTGTCGTTGCTTAAAGACTTGCTCCGAGACCTCCGACCATGCGCCAGTCCGGACTCGGTCAAATGGCGATGGACCTCCAATCAATTATTCACAGTTAAATCCCTTTACCAGTCCATCACGGACGCTGGGTTGCGTGCCCCAACGAATCAACACATTTGGAAGCTAAAAATTCCCGTTAAAATCAAAATCTTCATTTGGCTACTCCTTCGAAAGAGATTACCCACTGCCAACAGATTGCTCATCAGAGGCATGCAAGTAGACTCGAATTGCGCCTTCTGCGCAGTCCTGACGGAAAGCTGCGACCACCTCTTCAACGATTGCGTTCATGTGCGGTTTCTTCTCCTCAGTACGGGAGGACCGGACGCAAACAACGCCAGCTCAGCCGACGCTAGAGGCCTCTGGGCCGAAACTACGGAAATCTCCGTCAAATCGTCGAGGAAACATCGCCTGATTGTTCTGGCTGCGACCTAGTGGGTAATTTGGACGGACAGAAACAACTATGTCTTCAACGGAAAGTCGCCCAATGTTGTTGGATCTCTAGAACGCCTCAAACAACTGATCAACAACTGGACCACACTGCTCTGACGCCCTTCTGGTACCTCCACCCCATGCTCCACTCCCCGTTGGGGCTTTGATCTCCCTTCCTCTTTCTTTTGCTTTTAATTTAATTTTGAGTTTTGCCGACTTCTCGGAGGCCTAAGATGCTTCCAACTTGTATGCTTAGTTCATTTTACCTAATGAATGAAGCAGGTAGCTTGCTACCTATTTCTCAAAAAAAAAAAAAGAAGAGAAGATTCGTATAATTTCAATATATCGTCCGATTGGTAGCTCTAGATATTTGTTTCAGATTTAGAACCTCTGTTCAATATATTAACACATTTTTTAATTCAGCAAATATTTTATTTTTTTTGAACTTTGTAAGATACTAGTAAAGTGCAAATTGAAATTGAGTAATTTGTTTACACAAAAGAATAACTGAGATACGGGCTAAAAACAAGGAATATTTGTGATTCAAACGTACCTGAACTATTCATCAAATTTTTTATTTTACTATCTATTCTTTTAATTTATTTAATTTGAGCCGGTCAATATTACTTTGACTTAAAAATTTAAATACATCGTTTATCTTTATATATTAGTTACTATCTTTCATACAATTCTCATAAATATAAATTTACTAGAGTAACTAATTAGCTTAAGTTTTAAAATTAAAATACTGTTGACAGATTCAAATGAAATAAATTGAAAATTTTGATAGTAAATTAAAATTTTGAAAATTTGAATAGTTTAGAATAGTTCTTTATGTTTTTTAATTAATTTAAGCAGGTTTTTTCAGCTTCTGCTTTTGGAGGTTGAAGAATCAGTTTTCAGCTTTTAGGAAGCAGAATCAGATTTCTAAATATCTTTACCAAACACTCTAGCTTGGCCTAAAAGTGATTTTCAGCTGAAAATCACTTTGCAAAAGCTTAGCCAAACAGGGCCGGGCCTGTTTGGCCTAGCTTCTGAAAAAGTGATTTCTAAAAAAGTGATTTTGGTTTAGAAAAGTGATTTCTGTTAAAAGCTGTAGAGCGTTTGGCTGAGTCTGATAGAAAAGTGATTGTGCTGAAGTGATTTTAGAAAGCTGTTTGGCAAATCTTTTTTGCTGAAGTGATTTTGTAATGCTATTTAACATTAGTTATTTTTAAAACACACTAATATCACATGCCAATATTTCAAGTTATAAATAACTATTTAATATAACAAAAGTGTATAATGATAAATATTCATTAGGATACAATTTATCTAAATGTACTCATCAATGATACAGCAATACGATCGCGAGTTTGGGTCATGATGTAATCATCTGTTATTCCACTATAAGTCTGTGTCGAACTACTTGTACTGTTTTCATTTTCTTCAATGTTGGGCATATAATTTATGTCTTGATCACATTTGTTGAACTCTTCATCTTGCGTTGAACTCATCCTAATAAAATTGTGAAGTGCCATAGTTGCAGATACTATTTTTGATTAACTTGGTACTGGATAACCTTGCATCATTTGTAATATACGCCACCGTGCTTTAAGTACACCAAATGATCGTTCAATAACATTCCTCAAGGATGAATGTGCATGATTAAACACTTCTTTATAACCTCGTGGTTGAGACCCACGTCTAAATTCAGGAATATGATATCTCACATCTCCGCCAGTATAAGGTCCTAGATATCCTTTTATATTAGGATACCCTGCGTCTACAAGATAATACTTACCTACACATAGACAGAAAATAATGAAAACTATTAGATAATTGCAATATAAAGTATAAATATAACTTACTATTTAAAAAATAAAAAACTAAACTAACCTTCAGGAGGATGTGGAAATATATGACCATAGTTATTCAAAGTAGTAGTAAAAATTTGTGCATCATGCGTGGCTCCCGGCCAACCGGCAACAACAAATGTGAACACCATATTGAAATCACAAACAACCATTATATTTTGCATTGGGTAAGGCTTTCTACCAATATATGGAATTTGATCTTCTTTAGGTATAACAGCACGAATAAGTGTTCCATCAATTGCACCAATAGCTCCTTCAAAATGAGGCCAGAACCTAACATTGTTGCGAATTTGAGGAGGGATTGTAGTAAATGAAGGATCCAACGGTTTAATTATGTCAACAGAAAATCGAACTAAACTATCAAGAACTTCATTAAATTTTCTACTAATTGTTTCACCCGAATGCTTGAAACGGTTTTGAATATTACGATTTGTTAGAACCACATTTTGCCATCCAAGTCTATTCAAATGAGTATTAGGTCGGTTCCCGGCATTGACCTCTTTAACACATATTTCGCAAAAAATTTTAAGCAACGTTGCATCCCACGTAGCTTTAATTTTTTTTTCTTTTTGGGTAGATGGTTCTCCTTGTGATGAATTCATCTTTCAGATTTCTAGTAAACAAATATGTATTAAAAGATAAATATATATAAAAAGTCACTAAATAATTGATACATTCATACTATAAATTTCACAAAATAATCGCTAGAAAACAAATTCCTAAATGCATGCATTCATTTCCCTTCCAACACATATTGTACTCAAAAGTTGATCATATTAGGATGACCTTCTAAACTGCCATGTATCTGAATAAAACTAAATCCAAACAATATGTAATTTGCCTTTCTCATAAAACTGAGGAACTGAAGGACTTACCTGCTATGATAATACTTTCTAGCCAGGCAAGTACCAAAACGATAAAATTTTTTGGATGTCACCAACAAGATGAATTAGATAACATGTTGATGAGTATAAATTTTGTTGTTATTAATGTTCTCTTCTATTGTGTCTTGACTTTGAGATCCAAGCTCAAAACAAAAAAACACACATCAACTTAATATGGCTTACTAAAATAAAAAACCAAGCTTAGATATTCAACAACAGAAAAGCTAGCTGCCTGCTAGTACCAAAAAAACTTTCATGCCAGAAAATTGATTTCAAGTTTTCATGCTATCATATTACAAATGCTCTTCGGATTTCTGGCAGTATGTTTCTTGAGTGTTGTATTAAAATGTATAATCAAAACCACAAGATACAAGTAACTAAATTTTATAAATGGAGCTACAGTCAAGTAAGAAATAAGATTATAAAGCAAACTTCTCTCCGAACGGAACCGATGATGAACTTACCGCAGCAAAAAGAAATATGCATCAGATAGGGTATTGGCAGTGAAAAAGAAATGGAATTAATGCTTCAAATTGAACAAGAAGTGTGCAAAAAAAAAAGCAGATTCTACAAATGAAAAAAAAATATAGCATATGAGATGGGCCTCCTCTTCGACCACAACCACTCAATTTCCATCTTGATTTTGCTAAGTTCATCATCATGATGCAGTCCCGATGCAGATCCGACCAAGCCGGCGGGATCCGTCTTTGTCGGATCCCGCGGGCGCTGACCCGAGCTCGGATCCAGGTCAAAGGTGGATCCGGGGCCGGATCCGGCAAAACCGGACCCCGTCGGCGCCGATCCGGCCAAGTCGGCGGGATCCATCTTTGTCGGATCCTGCCGGCGTGATCCACGCCCAGATCTGGCTCAAAGGCGGATCCGAGGCTGGATCCGGCAAAGCCGGAGCTCGCCGGCGCGGATCCGGCCAAGGCGGCAGGATCCGTCTTTGCCGGATCACGCCAGCGCGGATCTAGGGTCGGGCGCGGATTAGGGAGAGAAATCAAGAGAGGGAGAGAGATAATCTGTATGAAAAAGAAAAACACTCTCCTTGGGAAAAAAAAAAGAGAGTACCTTGGAGGTTCGCCGGAGAAAAACTCGCCGGAGAAGAAACTTGCCGGTGGAAAACGCGTCGCCGGAGAGGAAAAAAGGAGAGAGATGAAGAAGAGAGGGAAGGAGAGGGGAGTGATTATTTTTTTTTTTGGGAGTAGGAGTGGGAGTTGGCTGTGAGAGTAATAGGAGAGTAATAAGAGATATATTATTAATTATAAAAGGATATGATAGAATTGTAATGTTTGTTTAAGGGTAATTTCGGTATTTTAGTAAAAAAATACCGTTCTGAAACAGCTTGTGCGGGAATCTGTTTTGGAAAAGCAGGTTTTTTCAGCTTCTGCTTTTGGAGGTTGAAGAATCAGTTTTCAGCTTTTAGGAAGCAGAATCAGATTTCTAAATATCTTTACCAAACACTCTAGCTTGGCCTAAAAGTGATTTTCAGCTGAAAATCACTTTGCAAAAGCTTAGCCAAACAGGGCCGTACACAGCACTCACCATTTGCTTTTGCGCACTCGGCCGCAATGTCGTATGCCGATTTACCCGAGCCGACCACCACGACGCGTTTTCCTCCGATCTGCTCGGCGGCGTCGGCATTGCTCATGCTGGAGTAATCCATGGAGTGTAGAACTTTTCCCTCGAACACTTCCGGCCCGTTCTTCGCCGGAAATTTCGGCACGTTCAGAACTCTGCTGAACCGTCCGATGCAGAGGATCACAAAATCCACCTCAAAAATCTGCAAACACAACTTCTCGAGCTTACAATTTCAAATGAATTCGGAAAACATTAATCCTCGTGATAACATGTTACCTGCTTAGAATCCTCGTTTTTCGTATTCTGCGTAGTGATAAGCCACGTTCCCTTTGTGCCGCCGCACCCGAAGGCCTCACCATTTCCGGCCCACGATTCCCAGCCCATGATCTCCTCTTACGACGGTCCAACAAACTCGATTCCGACCACCTTGCTATCGAACTTTATATGCTGGAAAAGACCAAACTGGCGCGCGTAAGATAAGATGTACTCCATTACCTGCTCATGATTCGGGAATGTCTCCGTGACATTTCACGGCCAGGGGAGGTCGGAGAACCGGTAGGCCGATGCAGGCGCCTGGAGCTTCGTCGACTCGATTGTACGACCCCAGACGCCGCCGATCGTCAGCTCAGCCTCGAAGACCACCGGGCGGAAGCCCTTGTCGATCGCGTGCTTGCACGCTGCGAGGCCGCTTACGCCGGCTCCATTTATGCCCACCCTTTTCTTCTCCATCTCCTTCTCTTGAATCTTTTTCCGATTGGGCTAATCCACTCTTAAGCTACTTCTTAATAAGAAAGAATTGTCTCCGTCAACTTGCTTTGTTTTATGGCCAGTGAATGTTATTGTATTGCATTTGGACAAATTGCACATGCTAAGCCTTGGAGAGGAAAATTATAAATTAAAATACACCTCGCGTGCTGATTATATTAAAGTGTACTTCTTTTTTTTTTTTTTGAGAAAAGATAGCATGCTACCGCTTCATTCGTAAAGAAGATGAACTAAGCAAATTTTTGAGGCAGCGTGGCTTCGGAAAAAAAAAAAAGAAAAAAAAAAGTAAGGTTACATTGCAACACAGAAAGTCTTCCACATAAGTCTTAAATCGCGGGCTTGCGCTGACATAGCGCTCAAGATCTGTTTCTTTTGCTGGAAGATTCTCTTGTTCCGCTCCAACCAAATAGTCTACCGGATGGAGGAAATGGCTGAAAGTTCCAACCCCCCTATGACACTACCCTTAAGGCTACTAGACCGCCAAAGCTCTCTCACAAACATGCATTGTAGTAAGGTTGATTTATTAGGAAGTTAATGTGCCAGGAGAGATCTTGCAGAGTCGCATTGCATAAAAAGATGATCGACCGTCTCAGGCTCCACCCCACACATGACACATTCTTGCTCACTGCACCGGCTCCTTTTTAATAAATTATCCACAGTCAGTATCTTTCACTTCAAAACAAGCTAAACAAAAATTTTGACTTTTAATGGAATTCTAACTTTCCACAGTTGAATGAAGCTATTGTCTTTGACCCCTCCATCTTGTAAGAAAGTGTAAAGCAATTTAACCGTGAACACTTTAGACTGGGTCCATCTCCATTTGACTATATTATTGCAGGCAGTTAGCACCACAGTCGACAGCGACTCCATCAGCGATGAAATCAAGTCCCTGTCAAGCTGAGAGGTAGGGGTGAATCCCGTTAGGATCTTGTGCCAGTCCCATCCGTTAATGCCGTAGCAGTCACTCACCCTAAAGTTAGTAAGTTGTAGAAGTGGGGAGATTGGGATAATTAGTCCGCAGGGAAACTTCGTTTTAGAAGAATACATTGTTTAATTAGCACGAATTCGATTCCCTGCATATCTGCTCATGTGCTTGTTTGTTCTCTGTCCAAGCCAATTTGTGTTTCAATTTTATGACAGTCTCTTTTTTTTTCTTTTTTTTTGGAGAGAGAGACAAAGATAGTACGGTACCTGTCTTTCGTTCATTTCTGTTAAAAATAAATTTAGTTAAAATATAAATTAATTAAAATTCGAACTTAAAAACTTGGGTACAAACAATCGAACCCTTTGCCACTTATGTTAGGGACAGTCGATTTTATTGCGGCATATTAAAACGAAAAAAAAAACATCAAACGAACTCCAATTTATTTCAGAGAAAATATTTAGCACGAAAACACGAATTCGACCGAATTCATCTCATCAGAACTCTACTGAACTCTTAAACCGATCGAGTTTAAGCGAATCCCCACTCACTAATTAATCACACCACTTAAATTATTTCTTTTTCTTGGGCTCAACATCAACATAATCCTGAGGCCCATAAGGCTCAAACCACTCCGCAAAAAACCCCTTCTTTCTCCTTGGGTTGCAACCCATGTCGCGGCACAACTGGTCATTGTACCATATATGAAGAGTCCCAATACATGATCTCCTAAAATAATCTTGTGAATATTTCTTCATAAATTTCTCCCACTCCATGATACTTTTCTCCATGTTTTTGATGCTTGGGAGCTTGAATCCACCATCAAGGAAGTGTGCCAACCACTTGGAACGTAGCTCGGATGTGTAGAGATTTGCTAAGCTCTCCGAGTAGCCGATGATCGCCAATTGCGGTATCCTCGGGTGTATGCATTCCCTGCGAAATTTGCACCTTGAATTATCAAGAAAATCTCTGAGTTTGAGCACAAATTAAAATTTGAAAGGTTTGCATGAACATTTCATTATATATATATAGTAGTTGTTGTTGTTGTTGTATGCCAATTGTAGAGCGCGCGTAGTTTCTTATAAAAACATTCATACACTACCATTTATGGACCATCCAGAATTATAAGAAAAAAGTGCAAAAACTAAGTATTTTGTATGGAGTTCTAAAGCTCTTATAAGGAGGAGATGATGAATAGCCAGTAATGCCGCTAAGCACACTAAATTATTATCTTTATAGGTTATTGATATGCTGTCGTACTGATGTGTCACACGCAGATTGACTTGTACAGTATAAATCACCACATCAGTAATAATATAGGCATAAATGTACATAAAGCATTTTTTTGTTGAATACTCTTTCATCTAAATAGTGATTTTCATTTCTACCGCCAAACCGCTATTTTAAAAATGTGTTTGAAAAGTTTTAGACATTTTATCAACTACAAAAGGGCACATATATATGAAAAGTTGAGGTTTCAAAGAACACAAAGGAAAATTTATATTTTGAAGATATAAACTAAATGTATTGTGCATAATTTTCTAATCCAAACAGGGTGTAGGAGTACTATATGTGTATGGAAATATCTCCAAAATTCTTGCTCAAAGAATAATTAACTAAATGTGGCTGGAAATTTGGAAGAAAATACATGAAAAAAAGTACCTGTAGAGAGGAACAGTAGTAGAAGATGATCCAGCTACAATATTCCGAAAGAAGGGTGATTTAAAGATGTCTTTGAGCTTCTGATCTCCCTTGAATCCAGTCGCGAAGATCACCAAATCGCTCTTTATCGGCGTATCCTCACCGTCGACCATCACCCCGTCTTTGCAGAAACTAAATTCCTTTGCTTTCTTCAGAACAATGCTCCCTTCGTCGACTCTGCTGTAGAAATTTTCCGGCAATATCGCAATAAGGCACGACGTAATGGCCTGGAAGAAGCTGTGGTCCGGAACCATCCCGTGCTTCTTCATAGGGATCGCCCATTTATAGTAGCTCTCGGTAAACTTAGATAACAACCACTTCTGAAAACCGCATGACGACGAGAAGAGTGCATTAAATTAGAGGTAAAATTCGAAAAGAGAGGGTCATGCTGTACTGTACAAAACTCTTTGTTCGAATCACCCAAAAGTAAGGATTATTTCGCCAATGCTGTTGGAAATTGAATTTGAATTGAACTAGCTCTGCAATAATGGGTTTGAATCGTGTTGTCGGAAGGACTTTGATTGAAACTAGACTATAATCCGGTTAGAATTTTGCTCTGAATTCAGGTTTGGCGTCGAGTTCAGATCAAAATCCAACTCAAACATGACCAGAACCTGCTATTGTGGATCAAAACCTGATCTACACAGATATTCTATTGTGGATCAAACATGACAGATTTTTTTTTTTTTTTTTTTTCCATTCTTTTTCGATGAATGAAGGTAACGCAATAGTAGTTATTGTAACAAAGCAGAGACAGTAGCGTTGCATTACCAAAGGTGACAAAATGGTGGCCAGCAAACAAAGGAGAAATCCTTCACCAGGTTTGTGGATGAGGAGCTCCGAGAAGCGATTAAGATAAAAGAAAGCGAGAGGGACTCCCCACGCATAATAATCGGGAATAATCCACCTCTTCGTTCGACATATCATGGTGCATGGATACTTAGTTCCTGCAAGAAAACATTTGAGTGAAACCAATCACCAGCCGAAAAAACTCAGAACACAGAATCTCCTACGTCGATACCATATGTTAAATAATAACCAATAACTACTTTTTATCTGCGAGCTCAAATTGAAATGATTCTGATCAATTACAAACTAACATCTCTTACCATTTACATCAGCACACTCCGAGGCAATATCAATTGCAGATTTTAGGTATCCCACAACTGTTACGAGCTTGTCTCTGATCAGTTCAGAGGCTTTCGCAGTGCCCATGTTTGAGTAGTCCATGGAATGGATTATTTTTCCATCAAAATTCTCAGGTCCCTTTTTCGCGGGAAATTCAGGGATGTTCGGGACGCCGCTGAACCGTCCAATGCAGAGGATCACAAAATCCGCATGATAAATCTACCAAAAAGCGAACACTTAGTTTAAAATTAAAGAATCAGGAGATGTTTACAAATAATATTACTGTATTAAGGTGAATAAAGTAGAGATGTAGAGCAAAATGTGCCAAATTAAAAAGGGTCAACATGTAATCCTGATGCAAGGCCTAAGACTAAAGAACAATTATCATTATCATCATCATAATTATTTCATAGCATTGATGTTTCTTTGCTAAAATTTCTAATATATTTGGCTAAAATTATTTAATTCTATGAAACTAAAAGTTGACAAGTCTCAATCTAAAATATATGTAGTTAGCTTACAGTTGAGGGTTAATTGGTTTGTGCATGTCAACAATTTATAAGGATAATATTTTAGTTACTTGAACTCTATCGCGCTCTCTGCTGGTTGAATTTTCAGCGGGACGAGAGAATAAATATTAGTTTCTTTTTAAAATGAAAACATCAATATTTTGATTTACCATCCAACCTCTCAACTTGTTTGATTTAAGTTTTTGAAAGCGTCGTTTATGTTTACTAGTTTACTTAGTATACTTTATACAACTTTAATAACTATAAATTTATTGAAATAAGTAATTAACTTAAATTTCGATCTGCTATCCAAGAATTATAATTCTTATCTCAAAAGTTTATTTTTTAAAAAAATTTTAATATTAAAAAATCTAACGGAATCTTGTGTACATTAGTTATCAAACTTTCCATTTCAATGAAAGCCTAAGGACAGTTTCTAAAAAAAAAATGTTATATTTCCCTGTACAATTTCCCTAAATAGAAAGAAATATTTTTGGCCTATTAAATATAAAAATATTTAAAACATTATTCAGTTTAAATTTTTTTATATTTGGTTGAAGGATAAAGGTGGAATAAAGGGTTTATTCCACCCTTATCCCTTAAACACAAATAAAAAATAGTAGGAACACTAGTTCCCACCCCAAGGTAGAACAAGCTGGGATAATCCAACTTACTCCACCCGTGAAGAGAGAGAGAGAGAGAGAGAGAGAGAGAGAGAGAGAGAGAGAGAGAGTGTGTGAGTGAGTGAGAGAATTTTTAATTTATTATAAAATTTAAATTTCGTAAGTTTAAAAATTAAAATGTATAATTTTTAAAATTATAAAATTTAAAATTTAAAATTTAAAATGTTTAATTTTAAATTTTAGAATTTGATATTTTGTATTTTTAAATTAAACTTTCATCTTAAATTTAAAGTTTAAAATTTAAAATTTTAATTTTTTAAAATTATGAATTTGAGATTTTAAAATTTTAAATTTTAATTTTGATTTTTAAAATTTAAAAGTTTATATTTTAAATTTTAAAAAATAAATATAAAATATAAAAATTCTAAATTTAATATAAAGAAAAAAATAATAATATTATTTTTTATTTATAACTTCCTACTTTAATTCTTATTCAATCTTATCTAACCAAACGCTATTTTTCTTCAGAAATAACCCAATTTTTATCCAAATACAAAATTAATCTAATTCTCGCTTGTACCTCAATTTATACCTATCCCCGGAATACCCACTTTTTGCTTATTCTCGAACCAAACGATACCTTAATAACATAAAAATAGATATCATGTAAACAATTATTGTGTTCTGAAAGCTCAAACGGTTAATATCGTTTGGTTCGGGGATAAGCAAAAAGTAGTTATTCCAGGGATATGTATAAATTGAGGTATAAGCGGGGATTAGATCAATTTTGTGTTTAGATGAAAATTTGGTTATTCCTGAGAATAAAAAAGTAGTGTTTGGTTAGGTAAGATGTAATAAGAAAGATAGTAAATTTTTATAAATAAAAAATAATGATATTACTCTCTTATTATATTTGAATTTGAATTTTAAAAATTTTAAATTTATATTTTTAAAATTAAAATTTTAACTTTAAA